>NW_027397110.1:5321623-5343857 GCF_003265705.2 Callorhinus ursinus | reverse complement strand
AAGCAGGGGGAGTGGCAGGCAGAGGGAGAGGGAGAAGCAGGCTCCCTGCTCCTCAGGGAGCCCGATGCAAGGCTCGATCCCAGGACCCCAGGATCATGACCTGAGTCGAAGGCAGTCGCTTAACCAACTGAGCCACCCAGATGCCCCCATAGTGGGGTCTTAATATTTATTCAAAGAAAGAGTGAATAAACAATGCATCCATACAATGGAAAATGTCACAACCAATAAAATGAATGAAGTGGCAGGATCCTTGCATTCTGCTCTGGGCAGTGGCCCAGGATCTATGTTAAAAAGCTCCGACATTGTCACGATGCAAAGAAATGGAAATGAAAAAAAGATTTGATTTTTTTTCTTCTAACAAACCGGCAAATTTCTGATTGAAGATATCATGCTGGAATAGGTGAATAACATATCTGAAGCCATAAAAAGTTCCTCTCCTTTGACTTAGTACCTCTCCTCTAGGACTCTCCTTCAGGAAATAAATAAGGTGAGCTCACGGAACTACAGTTGTTAAGAAGTCTTCACAAAATTAACAAGATTTTACAAAATTGGCAACAGTTTGGATGTCTGACAGTAGGGAAACAGTTAAATAAGACATGATATTTCTTTTAAGATCTTATTTATGTATTTGAGAGAGAGAGAGCATGCCAGTGGGGGGAGGAACAGAGGGAGGAGGAGAGAGAATCTCAAGCAGATTCCATGCTGAGCGTGGAGCCCAAGGCAGGGCTTGATCTCATGACCCTGAGATCATGATCTGAACTGAAATCAAGAGTCAGGCATTGAAGTAACTGAGCCATGCAGGTGCCCCAAGATATATTTCTATAGGATGGATTACAATGCAGCTATTTAGAATCTTTCAAGGAATAATTTAATAATATGATATAATATGATAAAATGTTTGTGATGTACTAAGTGGAAAAGGATCCATAAAATGGTCCAAATGATCGTGCATACACACACACACACACACACGCACATGCGTGCACATGCACAAACCCACACAAGTATTAATGCTTATTCTCTGGGTGTGACTTTGCTTCCCTCCCCTCTCAGGAAGGGAAGCAAAGTCAGGAGGCTGACTGGAGCTCCCAAGCTGGGAGGGTCAGAGGTCCTGAGGTCTGGGGCTTGGGACAGTCTGGTTTGGTTGTGAATGACTCTGAGGACAGACTGGCCAGGGAGCCCTGCTCAGTGGGAGAGCCTGGGCTGTGAGTCACACCCTTGCTCTCCACCTGTGCATAGATCTGAGTAACACCTGAATCTCAGCGCCCCAAGGGGTGGGTGAGTGCCTGTGCTGGGCACATGTGACAAGCATGTGTGCACTGCCCTTGCAGAGAATGAACGCTCAATGCCCGCCCTGAGTACTGTCCTGAGTCTTTCACAAACACTCGTGGGACATCTGCTATGTGCCAGGCACTCTTCTAGCCTGGGGAGGAAGAGGTAAGAAGTAATCCTTAAATAAGGTCTCTACCCAGGCAGAGTCTCTAGGGGGAGGAGAGAGATCAGGGCAAAGCTCACCCATAAGGGTGAGCAGAGATTCTAAGCGGGTTGTGTGCTCTTAGAGGGGGCAGTGTGCTGTGGACACAACTGGCCTCCCTGAGGAGGAGATGACTGAGCTGGGAGGCAAAGGAAGTGCAGGTATAAAGTCACCTGAAAACCCAGAGCCTGAGGCCACGTCCCTACTCAGCAAGGTGGGGAGGCTGAAGAACAAGAAATGCTGGCCTGCAAAGTCAGCTCTTCCCACAGGCCCCGAGTCGCAGCCCGAGCCCCACCGCCCCCCTTCTCCTCGGGCCAGGAGGGCGGGAGGCAAGGGGACACACACGGGCACTTGCCAAGAAAAGAAGCAGCACCATTTCCTGTCCAGACACACAAGAGTGCGGGTGATTGAAACTTCTCACGAAGGGGGCTTTGCTGCCAGTTAGAAATAGTCTTTTGCCTCCTGCAAAAATAATTATTGTGTTTTCACTGCAGAAAACTTAGAAATGACAAAAATGCTACAAAGAATAAACAGAGATCGCCGATCACACTGCTACCAGTGGCACCACTGTCATCACCTTGGTGACCAGGATGCACAGCTGACCTGGAGGTCCCCAGGCCCCGCGGATGGGGCCACCCCACTCCGCATGCCACGCCGCCCAGAGCATCCCCCGGCCTCAGAAGTGCAGAGCCCCCAGGTTCTTCCATCAGGGCACGGAGGAGCGGGATCTGTCAGGCGCCCCTATCTGGTTCTCGTCCTGCTTTTGAACAAAGCCACTCAGCCACTGCCAACCTGGCTCCGAGGGACTGAAGACGCCTGGGAAGAACAGATGGCTCTTGGTCTGGCGCTTTTGTGTCCCTGGCACTTGTCACGTGATCATTATATCTGAATGGGGAAAAATAGTGCTTTTTCTATAACGAGAAGGAATGTTTCTCCTAATCAGAAAGGACACCACTATCTTCCCATGTAAATGTCACTTTCCGATACTAACTAGGCTTTCCATAGAAGGCACCCTCAGGATAGGAATGATGGCTGGGGCACCGGGAAGGGATCAGGCATCGGGTGCCCACCTTTGTCCACACCGTTATCTGGAACAGGAGCCGCGGGGCCTGCACCTCCATGCTCCTGCCTGCGGCCTCTCATCCAACACCCGTATGCACGCCGGGCTGTTCTGGGTACTTAAAGAAAAGTGGAATCTTATCCACTGTAGGTCTGACCCAGCTAGAGAATGATTTCTACGTTTTGAAGGAATTTTTTCTCATGTACTCAAGGGTGTTCATGGAGCCTTGTTTTATCCAACAACTGTCCCTCTTTATGTTGCAGGGAAGTAACAGACCACCACTGCCAAGAAGAAAATTCCTGGTCCCCTTTGTGACTTTATAATGTTGGCAAAATATATAAAAGAAACTATGTCCCAATACGGGAAGTATATAATCATCAAAGAGCCTATGAATAACACGGGGTGCTTTTCAGTTTCAAACATATCCATAGATCTCATTTAGTAAACAGCAAGTCACAGTTTTACCATGTACACCTGTGGTTCTAAATCCGGCCATTGCATGGAATCACCCAAGAGGCTGCCCCAGTGGGTGGCGGTCAGAGGGAGGCAGCCTGGGTGGGTGGGGGTCAGAGGGAGGAGGTCTGGGGCAGGAGTGGTCAGAGAGAAGTGAGCACGGGCCTGTGCAGAGTTCGTCTGGAGCCCATGCCTTCAGCCCAGCTCCAGGGCTCCTCTCCCTCCTGCAGCCTGAGGTCTTTGACACTGTCTTTGGCTCTGACTGGGGTTTCTCCGAGTGCACACAGCTGCTGGCTGAAGAGGTGGGGAGAGCCCTGTAGGCACAGTGCTGGGATCCCCAGACCATGTCCCATCCTCCCAGCTCAGGCCAGACCTGCCATCTCTGGGTGCCTCACACCAGCATAAGAAGAAGGACCCCGGCTGCCGGGCGCAGCTGGAGGCGGTGGTCCCGTTAATCCAAGTCCACCAACCTGGATGGAGCACAGGGGCCGGGCGCCACACTGGTCAGGCCAAGGGTGCTGGGCCTGGAGGGCGAGGACAGTCTCCCATCAACCGAGGGCTTTGGGGTTGGCCAGAGCTGAATGGAGCTGAGCTTTGCCTTTCTCTTGTGACCTTGAGCAAGACATAGCACTCCTCTCGGCCTCATTTTCCTCCCAGGGATAAAAACAAAACCATCTCAAAGGGTGGCCTGGGATTTCAACAAAACGACACAGCACAGTGCTCGGCCCCACGCCTGGCAAAAATGGGCTGCCATTCTTGCTGCTGCTGCTCCCAGGGGCTGTGATTCCAGATGTTTCTGCCCGAGTCTGACAGACCCGGGTTCGAGTCCCAGCTCCTGATTAACACCGTTTCTATCGTGAGTCGTCACAGAGTCATTCTGGTACATGCTATTGTCCGTAGGTCAGGCCACCTGCCAGGGTAGTGGAAGCCAGGGCTGAGATGTGGTCATGCAGCCCAGGAGCCTGGGCAGGAGCTCAGGGACACCGTGGACATCCCACAGAGCCCTGGCTCTCCTGGCTAGCTGCCCCGGGCTCAGATTCAGGATGGCTGTGCAAGAGCCCTGCTCTGGCCTCCTCTGGCTGGTGACTTCAAGCAAATCGCTTCATTTCTCTGGGTGTAAGTTCTCCATCTGTAAAGTAGTGATAGCCACAGCAGTGGAAGAGAACTGCCTCATAAGAATCATCCAGGAGAAGGCAGACACACTCAGGGAGCACACCATCCATTTCAGGAAGGTGCTGTACAAACCCATTTGGAAAAAGACAAATGAGCCTGTCTCTGCTGCAGGAAACTCACATTGAAGTGGTGGGGGAAGCCCCAAGTGAGAAGCTTGCTGACCTAACCCACACCTGACCAAACCAAGGGGAGGGAGGGAGGGAGGGAGCAGCACCCGAGGAGAGGGTTAAGCCGACCGCAAGAACCAGCTGCAGGCAGGGCATGCTCTGGAAGGGTTCACTGAACCTGGAAGTTTGTTAGCTCACATGCTGTCTATCATACTCTTCTTCTAACAGGTGGAAAAGAGAATGATTCCAGAAAAGAGCCTTCTAGCATCCTTTCAAGTTATGTCCAGCCATGATCGTGGCTGCCTTTTGAAATCAATTTGCCATTAAGTCATATCCCAAACAACTTTTCTAGATAACAGGAAGAGAGAACACAATAGGGAAGAAGTGGATTGAAGGGTCAAATAATCCAGTAAAGCTGGAAACAGAGGTGCACACAGTTTCCTGTGGAATACTGCATTCGAGACTTGATCTCTTCCACTCTCCCTGTGTCCACATCCTTTGCCATGTGACTTTGGGATTCCTCGCACTGAAGAAGCTGGGAATATGGCTTTGGATTCAGCTGTGTGACTTGCTTTGGGCAAGGGAAGGTTAGCAAGTATAACGTGACCGAAGAATTTAAAAAGCACTCGAATGCGTGGGCAAGCCCTCCTGTGCTGGGGGCGCTGTCTTGAGAAGAACAGGCCCCCAGCACAGCAGTCTGAGGAGGAGGTGCAGACACGTGGAGCAGAGATGTCCCAGTCAAGCCCCCCCGCCGAGCTGGGCCACCCTACAGATGCAAAAATGGAATACATGCTCACTGTCATGGAGGTTTTGTGGTTGTTTGCTACCTGGCGATAGCTGACCGATGGAGTTCTGAATGTCTAGTTAGTGAGAAATAAAAAGGGGTGAGCTCAGAGTACGGAGAAAAGAAGGAAGCTGTTGGCATAGATGGTTTTCCGGCTGTTGGTGTTCACTCACGGTGGGCACGTTGCTCGGGAGCTTTGTGACCCTCCTCCTGTGGGTGGCCAAGGGGGCAGTCACATGGCTGGCAGCAGTAGGACCAGCAACTTGGTTTAGCAAATCCTTTCCAGCTGTCAGATTAGAAACATGTTGGTGTATTCATTCAACTACTACGAGGGTTAAAATTAGCTAATCAGATTGCATGATTCTTCCACTAAGTTTTGTTCTGAATACTTGGGGGAAAATTACATAGTTTTTCTATGATTCCTTACAGGAGAAAAAAAAAAATCCCAAAACTTCACACAGAGTAAGAACACAGCAGGTAGCAAAACTCCTAATTAGAAATACTCAGTAAAGTATACCTCCTTTTAAAGAACAGTATAATTACTTCTAAGAATTGAAAAATTGCTTCATTTGATCAAATATTTTGATTAGCAAAGAAATTAATTGTACTGTATCTCCATTTGTATTTACAGTGAATAAATGAATGTTAAAAATAACAACAGCAGCAAAGCTGCCTGTCAAAAAAACAGAAAAAAGGGACAGAACATAGAAAAATCCAGCTGAAAATACAGTAGAAGCGCTGTGTGCAAGCGCACTGCCACAGACCCTCACGGCCGGGTCGAGAGCCCCGCGCACACCCCCGACAGCGCACTCTTGTCTGTTAGGAGGTCTCGAGCTCTGCGCCACCAGGGGACTGGTGCCGATAACCCAGTGCGCTATTGGCAGACGTGGGGGAGTGACTCTAGAATGCCAGGCATAATCCAGGTTTCCCGGTGGCATGACCACTGCCTAGACCTGAGATCTCTTACCACGCAAGAATTCTTTCTGGGCAATGAACAATGGTCAGCCCAAAGAACCTTCCTTCGGCAAGGCTACAACCAAGACGAGCTTCTAATCAGCAGGGCTGGGCTTTGAGAGGTCGGGACTCAGCTGTGGCTGGTCCCCAGGCTACTCTCGGGCAAGCTGACGATGGAGCTCAAGACAGTCTCATGGCAAAGCCATGCTCTTCCCCTCCATCATGACTCCGGCCCCCTACCACATACGCAAGAATCCAAACACCTACCAATAGTAGGGAGGTGACAACTCATACATATGACGAGCGCCCACCTACTGAGTATCAGGCACTGGCCCAGGCACAGGGAACAGAGCAGTGGATGGCAGACGGACCCCCTGCCCTGGAGGAACTAAAACTTTTGGAGATGCCTGAGGAAGCAAGCAGGGAGGAGAGACCCACCCTGGGCCTGCCTCCCAGAGCCCTTCCCCTTCTGGCCTCACCCCCGCCACCACCACCTCTGCCCTCTCCCCTCACCTCAAGCCATGCTAGTCATGCCCACAGGGAGGGGTTTTCCCCACCTGGGTCCCTGCACACGGTGTCCCCACGCCCAGGAAGCCCCATCTCCCAACATCCAGACTTGGCGCAAGCTCGTCCAAACTGTTTGCGTTCCTCTTTGCCCTGATGATGCAGAGTAAATCCCCCTCCTCCTCTGGTTCCAAGCTCACTTCTGTCACACAGCTCGACATTCACGAAGGATCTATCCGGATGTCTTTGCAAACGCCCAATTCACAAATCCTTCGGTAGCGTGAAATTGCCATAAAATGCAGAGAAATAAAGCAAACATTTGAGCCGCCCCTTCGACCCTTTAATGATTCAATAAACTCATGGCTGAAGTCATTTATGAAACTATTAAAATAAATTCTTCCACTCAAATAAATTCCACACCATATAATCACATCATTACTAAACACTAAACATTAAACATGCACTCACTGAAGTAGGAGAGAATAAAAAAAATAAATAATGAACGCAAACATTTTGGGTTTGCTCTGTTCGGAACCATGCAAAGCTCTTCCTGCATTACACGCTTAATCCAAGTAACATCCCCATGGAGTGGACGTGAGGACGGCTCCCATCGGCCAGGTAGGACTCCAAGAGCGCGGGCATGCTGGCTCAGCACTTCAACTCTACCTCAGTTTGCTCAACCACAAAATGTGGATAAATGATAGAACCCACACCTTCAAAGGCTGTTAGGAGGTTGGCCAAGTTAATGTATGTAGGGCCTTAGACCAGTGTCTGGCTCCAGCGCGGTGCACACATCACGGGGGGTGGGAGGGGGTGCAGGGTACGTGACTTGCTCCTTCCTCTTTATCCCTCAGCATCGACCATCCAAATTCAGGCCTCTTTAAAAGGCAAGAGATGGGACATTCTGGTTTGCACGCCAGTGGTCACAGCCATTTCTGCCAAATCAATAGTCACTCCCGGGGAACTTTGTGTCTGCCTCCTCACCTGCCCGGCCCCCAGGGCTGGCCCAGTGCCTGGCATACATTCTTATCCACATTTGCTGAATACTGAGAGTTAGATTCTTCCAGTAGAATGGGGCATCTAAAGCCAGAACATAAACAGTTCACTGACAAGTCAGACACCTAGTCATAGGATCATAACCAAGATACTAGCACCATCTGTATTTTGGATTTTCTCTGCAAGACTTATTTGGGACAATGACTTCTTGGGTTGACTCCTGGCTTCCTGATATGGTCATGACCTTGTACAATCAATGGTACAGCTCAACTCTGGTCCTTAATTGACCCCCCAATTGCAATTAAATTAGCCTGTCATGACTCTGGAGGGACAAATGGAGGGGGGCCTGCCTGTACTGGCTGGGCCACAGTCCATTTATTTGGAACATCTAGGTAGCATCCCACTGGAGCTAGGAATCAAGAAAGGATGCCAACTCAGATTGGAGAGGGCATGCTTGTGGAAATGTTTTTGAGAATGCCAGAGGGAGTGACAGACCCAGGCTGGAGCATCGGAGGAGCTGGAACAAAGAGGTGGACCAGAGCCAGTCCCTGCCCCCCAGGAGCAGGGGATGTTTGGGTTTGAGAAAAATTCACTAGCTCAAATTCACAGTAACTACTTTACTAGAAATTCAGTTCGGGTATGCTTTCTTCCAAACCTCGCTGACTGGACTGATCACTTCACCGTCTGCCTGAAACAGTTGTGTTTGAAAAGGGGTCCCTCAGATGGAGAAGTGGGGGCAATGTGACCATCCCCCTGCCCAGGTGGAAGCCAGCCTGGCATGGCCCCCTTCCCATTTCTGCCAGGGGCATCAGAGACCAGGCCACGCTCCCTTTGGTGGCCACCCTTGTCCTGCTCCCAGCAGCATCCTACCTGGCAGCTGCTAGGGCAGTAGGCCCCCGGCCCCTAGTCCTTCCCAGGAGGCGGCTCCGGACCCAGGCACCTCCCAGGATGCCTGGTGATGTCAGTGCAGGAGCTGTAACAGACGTAGATCTGGGAGAGTTTTTAACCTTGAAAGGATGTCTCTGCATATGCTAAGTGGTAGTCAAGTTCAGCAGGTTGTACACCTAATTCTTCATCTCCTGGGACAATGTGATTTTCGTTCTGTGGCTTTTATCACTACAGTTGGCCTGAAGTGGGCTGTCTGTATTAGTGCAAATACTGGGTCAGTGCTAGGACTGGTGCAGACGCCAATGCTCAGAGGAAAGAGACACTTGCTTGTGCCAAGGTACCAGCGCTCTCCACCCGTAGGGCAGCCAGCTCTCCAAACTCAAAGGCCCAGAGAGGGGAGGTGGGTGGGTCCTGTCTGCCTGGTTCCCATGAGGTGCCACCAATATTCAAGGCTATGGGTGATAATATTCCTCTTCCTTCAGCTTAGGCATAGTGAGGCCAAGAGCCCCTCCCCCTGGCCTGTCACCAAGGCCAACCCAAGTGTCCGAGTTGGCCTGAGCTGCCCCTCACAACCTGCCACATCCTCAGTGGTCTCCCGGACAACAGGTAGTAAATGTTGGCTGGCAAGTGCAGAGTGAGCGAAATTTAGGGGAAATATTTAAATGTCACCGAAATTATATCAAGAGGACTTAGCCTTTCTTGCCATCAGGAGCAAGAGTAAATAACAGTAATGACACAGCTTAATAATTTACTTAAGTCATCCCTAATAATCTTAGAGCTCTTTCCTGAAAAGGGAGCTCCCCTATTCTTTATCCATTCATTAAAAATACATGGACACTGTTATATTTACAATAAAAAGAAAGATAAATCGAAGTAACGCTGTTGGCAACTAACATAAATACAATGTTCATAAAAGATTACAAACATTTTGATGTGCTTTACGGATCCTTCTGCGATTAAAAACTACAATCTTAAATTCTCTCTCAGAAACACCCGTCTTCAGGTTATTTAACATCTCACTGAATGACTTTAAAGATCATATATTATAAACACTAAGCAAGGGAAGATCTCATTGGCTCTCCGTGCTCTATGATGTGACAAAATAATTACTCTGCCTTAAATAAGGATGCATTTTGTTAAAAAATTCCATTATTTCCATGGTAATAAAGTAGAGAGATTTTATATGGGTTTCTAGTATGTCTTTTACAAATTCTATTTCTGCTCTGAGCAGTATTTTTATATTCACAGAAGATACTGAAAGTGCACTTTCAGACTTAAAAGAAATGTTAAGCAGGAATGATTTTCTAAAAACAAGGTGATCTGCTCTATTTTGCACATAGCATTTTGAATGTAAAATGTTTTTCCCAGAAGTGAAAAAGAGGTATTTGCTGAGGATGGAAATTCAGATAATGTTTTCACCTGGTTTGTGGGCATCTTATGAAAAAGGTACGAATGCTATCATTCAGGACTTGTCCTGTCTTCTTTTTCGCTAAGTCACTGAGTTGGATTTTGGTTTCAATACTCTGTTCTCCTTCTTTTATGCCACCTAGGTTCATGTTTCTCATCCGGGATGTGATGGTTTGGCAGGAGCGGGGAGGCAAATTCCTTACTCCTGTCTGCAAAGACGGGTCCCTTTTCTTCCCCCAACTCACAAGCCTCTGGGCCCACAGGAAATCCCGAGTGTGGCTCTCAAAGCCAAATGTGGGGCACGAGAATGACTCGGTGCCCCAGAGATGGAACCTGGGCTTGGGCATGTTGAATTGCACCGGCCCCAGGCCAGTGACCGGCACTCTGAGCTGCGCTTAATGAAGCAGCAGAAGGAGCAAGGAGGGGACCATGCGCCACGGTGGAGCCGCATACCAGGATCTGAAATTAATGCAGCATCTGCTCTGAGAAGCACTCAGATGATTTTCACATGTCATGTGTGACAGGCATATGAGACAGGAGATCAATAGAAGTTTTGGAGGACAGATTTAGCAGGGTATCCAATATAAGAAACGGATTGTGAGTAGGTGTAAAATTGTCATTTCTACTCTCTGCATACTTTCAATCTACTCAAGGCCTTACAAAATGTGTTAACTACAATTCCAGTTGTTCCTTTTCCAAGAACAGACTGGGTTTGGCAAGGAATTATTCACGGTGAACCTCCTTTGCAGGGAGTGGTGCCGGCTGTCTTAATTACATTTTGGTGATCTCCTTTTAATTACTTGCCTCCCGTGCGTCCCCTAGAGGGAAAGGGTGACTGGTATCATATTTAATGAGCTTGAGGAGGATGCATTAACTATTCCTATTATTTGTTACTTCTTTCCCTTCTATTAAAAACACCAGCCCAGGATTAAATTTCAGAAATCATCACAATGAAGACAGGCTCGGCTCTCCCACACTCTCCTTCCCATTCCAGCCACCTTGACCAACCTAACTCACGTCCTTGCTCAGAAGTCTCAATGATCTTAAAGGGACTGAACTCTGGAGTAAGGAAGAAAGGGCAGGGATGGTGGTCAGCCCCTGCCACCACCTCCCCAGCCATCCGCAGATCAACAGGAGGAAGGCAAACCCCCACACGGCCTGCCCTGAATCGAACCACCTCTGGTTGCCCCACATTGAGGCCCCACACCCCATGCCTTCATGCTTTCAGCCTAGAAGTCCCTTGATCTGCCTGTCCTCCGGGCCAGCGCACCTGTGCCCAAGTATAGGCTTCTCAACAAAGCCCAGGGGGTGGCCCCGGCAGTGCCATGGGTCTCCCCGGCCCCAGCCTCTTCCAGCCCAGCATGCTCGCTCCTGTCCCTAAGCACCTTTCCCATCGTTACTCACGTTGCAATTAATCTGAAAACCTCCCCCCAAGAATGTTCAGTGAAGTGTTTCCACTGGTGAAGGAGACCCTGTGAAGGAGATCAGGAAGCAAGCTGGCAACATTTGAAGCTTTACCCTTGGTCGGGTAATTCCAGAGTGGCCAGAGATGCTCATGATGACCCGCGAGGGAGGATGGCCGTGACCACGCTGAGCCGGAGCCCTGCCTCCTCGGCCGGGGGACCAGCTGGCCTCTGGACCCCGGGGTGTGTTGAGGACTCCAGGCGGTCAGGCACTAAGCCGCTAGAAGGGTTTGGGCTCATACTTCTAAGTGCTCACTAGAGGCACGCCAGCAGCATGAGAAGGCCGAACACTGGAGGCACCTGCAGGGCCAACGCTAGGGGATCGGCTCCATCCATTAGCACAGCCCTGTCCCAGCACACCCCCTCCTCCCTCTCTCCTCCCTCTAGAAGCAACAAGGAGGGAGCCTTTCCTGACTCTCAATCCCTCATGTAGCATGGATCAGCCAAGCCTGTCTGTTCCACTTTCCAAATGTATCTAGAATGGAGCCACGCCAGCAGCAGCCCCCCCGAAGGGCCGTGAGCACCCTCCCTGCTCTGGCCCTTGGCCCCACGGGCTCTTCTCCATATGGCTGCCACAGTGATTTACTAAAGTGTAACTCAGGTCATGATGCTCCTCTAGCCCTTGTTCCTGTATGTTACTTGGAGTCAAAAGCAATTCGATCTTTACCATGTCCCCAAGTGACAAAGCTGCCTGCATATCCCTCCCTGACTGCATTTCCTTCTCTCAGGCCCAGGGCAGCCACACCTGGAGCTGATGGGACACCCTCCTGCCCAGTGCTTGGACTAGCTGTGCCCCTGACACCATCCCCTAGCGGTCACCTGTTCCCTCCCTCACCTCCTCCGGCTCTTGGTTCCAGCCTTTTCAGATCTGCCCTCCTTCTGTCCTGCTTTACTTCTCTCGGCAGCATGTACTAGAATCTGACATAGGATACATTTCTCATTTCTTGCCCGTCCCCCCTCCCTAGAATGCAAGCGTCTGGAAGGCAGGGGCCATGTCAGTTTGGCTCACTGCTGACCCAGCACCAGCTCAGTGCCGGCCCATAGTGGGCCCATAGGAAATGCTGGTGGATGGAGGAGTGGGCGAATCCACACAATGGGATGGCACACATCAAAGGCAATCCACGTTCTAGAGAAAAATCAATAAAGTGGACGGTGCCAACAATAGCACAGTAAGTGGAAGAGCAGGCTCCAGGGGAAACCCTGCAGGGGAACCTGGAGCGGAAGTGGGGAAGCGGGGTGAGAAAGCGAGGCCTCACCTCTCCTACCCAGTGGTCTGTGAACAATGCCCAGGAGGCTTGTTTAGGAAATTGAAGGGTGACCCAGAGGTAAGAAGGTATGTGGCCACTCTGGAAAACAGTATGGAGGTTCCTCAAAAAGTTGAAAATAGAGCTACCCTACAATCCAGCAATTGCACTACTAGGTATCTACCCCAAAGATACAAATGTAGTGATCCCAAGGGGCACCTGTACCCCGGTGTTTATAACAGAAATGTCCACAAGAGCCGGACTGTGGAGAGAGCCCAGATGTCCATTGGCAGATGCATGGATAAAGAAGATGTGGTCCATATATACAATGGAATACCACTCAGCCATCAGAAAGGATGAATACCCACCATTTGCATCAGCATGGATGGAACTGGAGGGGATTATGCTAAGCAAAATAAGTCAATCAGAGGAGAAGCAATTATCATATGATCTCACTCATATGTGGAATTTAAGAAACAAAACAGAGGATCATAGGGAAAGGGAGGGAAAAAATAAAATAAGATGAAATCAGAGAGGGAGACAAACCATAAGAGACTCTGAACCATAGGAAACAAACTGAGGGATGCTGGAGGGGAGAGGCGTGAGGGGATGGTGTGACTGGATGATGGGCATGAAGGAGAGCACATGATGTAATGAGCACCGGGTGTTATGTGCAACTGATGAATCACTGAACTCTACATCTGAAACTAATAATACATTATATGTTAATTGAATTTAAATAAAAAAATTTTTAAAAAGAAGGTATATAGCAGTAACAAGTTACAGTGACTGCTTTCTGGGGCACAGAGCTGGGGGGAGAAGAGTTGATTCAGTGATCTCTCCTTTTAATGGTCTCGCCACTGTTCACTTTCCTCTCCAAGGGGCATATATTACTTTGATACAAATACAAAATGACTGTTAAAAAAAAAAGAATCTTTTAAGAGTTGAGAAAATCTCCAACAACCCCCAAATCAGTAGCATATATGCTCTGTCCTCGACCTCACCCCCAAAAGATACGTGTCTAGAAAACAGGATCAGAGGTAAATATACCAAAATGTTAACAGTGATCGCCCCTGGGGGTGACTTTAATTCTCTCCTTCAAAATTACTGGAATATTCCAAATCATGTAAAATGGACATAAGCGACTTCTACAAATATTAGCTTAAACCACGTGAAATTGTCAGTATTCAATCATTTGTGGCTCTAAAAATGGTGATTTCATATGATTTGACCCAATAGAAAAAATTATTTAAAAAAACACAGGGCTGTTTTCAAGATCAATAAAAGTATTATTCCTACCTCCTGGCTTCAGTTATTTTATTTCTTTGGATTCTTTTCTTTAGGAAAGAATCCAAAATGTCGCTATAGAAAAAAAAATGTCACTATAGATTTACACATGGAGTGTTCACGGCAAAGTAACTTAGAATGGCAAAAGCTGGAAAAAAGTCTAAACCCTTAAAAATCAGGGAGTCGATGGAATGCTACACAAACCTCTGAACCCACGTTTGGAAGACCTTTCAGGAACGTGGTGCAATTTAATTTGAAGGAGAAAAAAGCAAGATCCCCGGTTATGTAGGCAGTGTTACTTCCACTGTGTAAAAGAATACGATATATTTGCACACCTGTGTCCACGGCAGCGTTATTCATAACAGCCAGAACGGGGAAGCCACGCCAGCATCCCCAGTGACAGATGAATGGCTAAGCAAAATACGGTGTGTCCCCACCATGGACTAGTATTCAGACTTAGGAAGGAAGGAAATTCAGACACACACTACATGTGTGAACCTTGAGGGCATGAGGCTGAGTGAAATAAACCAGCCACAGAAAGACAAACACTGTGTGATTTCACTTATACGAGTAGTCAAAACCAGAGACAGCAAGTAGACCAGAGGTCAGCAGGGCTGCGGCAGAGGAGTCATGGGGAGTTAGTGCCTGATGGGTACAGTTTCCGTTTTGCAAGATGAAAAGGGCTCTGGAGGAGAATGGTGTTGGTAGTTGCACAGCAGTGTGAATGGATCCTAATACAACGGAACTGTGCACTTAAAAATGATTGAGATGATAAATTTTATGTTAAGAGTATTTTGCCACAATAAAAGAATTGGGGAGAAACACATTAGAAGGGGAGAACAAAGGACGTCCGAGGCAGTGTGGCACATCGAAAGAAGGTCAGCTCTGGAGGCCATGCTGGGGGAGGAGGCCACGCAGGGGCCTGACTTCCAGAGCCTGTCCGTGTCCCACGGTGAGACTGTGGCAGGGACCGGCGCGTGCACAGCGGGGGCTGTTCTTGCCAGCACAGCATCATCCTGGGGTTTAGAGCTCTGTTCGCTCTTTTATACTTTCCTGTATTTTCCAAAATTTCCACAATGAATATGTATTTCTTTTAAAGTCAGGAGAGGGTGCCTGGGTGGCTCAGTTGGTTAAGCGACTGCCTTCGGCTCAGGTCATGATCCTGGAGTCCCTGGATTGAGTCCCGCATCAGGCTCCCTGCTCGGCAGGGAGTCTGCTTCTCCCTCTGACCCTCCCCCTCTCATGTGTTCTCTCTCATTCTCTCTCTCTCAAATGAATACATAAAATCTTTAAAAAAAATAAAAAACAAAGTCAGGAGAAAAAGTATAATCATTAAAAACAGTGAGGGTCACCATAAACAGAGAGAAAAGACGAGTTACAGGCCAGGAGGAGGTATTTGTAACCCCCATAACCAACAAAGGATTAGAAGCCCTTTCACAGACAATGGAACTTGAGTGGCTCATAACACAAGAAAATGTCCAGCCTTCCTAATATTCAGATGGGCAGAAATGAAAACGTCCGACAATACCATGGATTACCGGGGCCCTGGCGCGTTATGAGCTCCAGGTGAGGCTGGCAGGAGCGTGCATGATTGGTAGGGCCACAGTGACGGTCCCAGGGATGCTGAACACGAGCCTGCCCCACGCAGGGGGACTCCTGAGAGTCACAAGGAGACAGACACAGAAGGCTGGCTGGCGCTTTGCTTGTAATGGAGAAGACTGCAAACAACCTACATGGTCATTAGCAGGAGGGTGATAACTGAATGGGGTGTGTTCACCTAATAGAATATATTCATTTGATGGACTAATTTTATAGTAGCCTAATAAGGAAATGAACTGAAGCTAGTGGAATAACATGGATACATCTTGAACACATGATAGTAAACAAAAAAATAAGTGCAGAAAACAATACACGATATGGTACCATTGATACAAAGTTTTAAAATGGCAGCGCGATAGTATCTATTGTTTAGGAATGTCTGTCTAAATAGCAAAGATGAAAGAAGTCACAGCCCCACAGGACACGGCGCACACTGAGGGGCCTGGAGTTGGGAGCGGATTTCTTGCTCACAGAGCAGCTCTACCGCTTGCCATCAGGGTGACTGTGCACAAATCACAGGGTCTCCATCTATAAAAAGGGATATTAATAGCACACACCAGGTAGTGCATCAAAGCGGGTTTGAACGGGTTAATATATGTAAAGGACCAGGAAGAGTGGCCCTCAGAAGGCACTATATAGCATTTGCTGTTGTTATTAGTATTATAACAAACCTCAAACCTTAAAAATGTTCACACTGTTTGCTCTAGTCATCTAATTTTCAAGAATTTGTCCTAGATCAGTGATGAAAGATTTATGCACTTAGGCGTTCAACATACATAAAAGTTTGCAATTGGAAATGACATTAAGTGTCCTGCTGCAGGGGGGACACCTCAATGTATTGAAGGACAGGCCTGCTGTGATTTGACTGTTGCATTAGTTTGAATTGTTCACGTTTATTTTCATCCCCCGCCCGTGTGGGCAGGGACTGTGGCACTCGTGTGTTGACTCTCAGTACAGAATGGCGATCAAAGAAATCTGTGTTGGCTAAAACTAGATTGTGATTATTGCTAATGGTGTTGGTCCACTTACATTTAGAGATCAAGAAACAGCCACAGAATAAACAATTTGTGCAGCCAGAAATGCAGTCCGAGGAAGGAGCAAGAGTCCTGTAGTCAGCCACACATCCTCTTCCAGGAAGCCCTCCTTGACTTTCCCAGCAGTCTTTCCTGTGCCGAGCATGCCTCTGTTAAAGCCCACTACCTCCGTGTTTACCTCCACCCCAGACTCGGCTGACACATGTCCCAGGGCCCAGCACATAGTGGGTCCTCAACAAGTAATCTCCCTAGTGGGGCCCAGTTCCCTCATTTCCAGCTCAGGGCCTGACATAGCATGGGCCTCACGTCTTTGGATGCCAGATCATCTTCAGGGATCTAAGATTCTCGAGAATTCTCAAATAACCAGATAAAAGCAAGCTCCCAAACTTCCAAGAAAAGAAAAGAAGATAGAAAAAAGAGTTTTCAATAAAATACACATATTTACCTTCTAACATTCTATGTAGAATTTATACTGAATTTTCATTTGGAATTAGCTAATCACATGAGGTGATTGCCAATTTATCTGGTGTGATTTTAATCAATTATCCACTTTGCAAAAACTACTTTTAGCCCATTTTCAAAGAGAGATGCTTGCGTGCTGCTGACATCCTTACCTCTTCAAAGAAGGAGCTGAAGTTCTGGAGAAAATATTTCCAATTTATATGGGGGATTAGATGAATTTTCAGTTTTCTCAGAAAATAATGGTACTGGTTGTCTGTGAGTTTGTAACAGAAATCCTTAAGAACTTGTCCAAAATCTGAAGCCTTTACAAACCCAGTGTCCTCTTTATCCAATGCAGAAAATGCCTAAAAAAAGAGAGAAAAGGCAGATGCTACTGTCAAGTGACTATTTCAAAAATATTTTTCTGAAGTATTGCTTTTCTGAATGCAAATGAAATCAAGTGCATTCAAGTGCCCTGTAAATTCTACCTTACCAACAAAATGCACGATGATTGAGAGATGGGGACAGGTAAAGCACAGGCCCAGTGTGAGAGCTCCGGTACTGAAGAGAAAAGTCGCTTTGCTGGCTCCTCTTTGGATTCAGAGAGGCAGAGGAGTGAGGAGGAGCCCTGGCCCCCTTTCCGCAGGTGAAGCCACGGGAGCTCCAAGGATGCTCCCGGGTAGAAACCATGTGCCCAGAATCTCCCCATCCTAGCTCCTTGGAGCATATGTCCCTTGTAACGGGGGGCTCAGATGCAATCCCACCACATCGGGGTATGGGGCGGGGTTCTAAAGGTGGAGACTGATGTAGGAAGAGGAGTCAAGGGACCACCCTCTCCCCACTCCCACCCTGAGGCTTGCACATGGAGGCTGCTGCCCTTTCCCCACCCTGGGCCAGTGTCCGCACGGCCTCGCCTCACCAGAAGGCCCCTGTGGCCACGTGCCGTGTCCGGTGTCTGAGGTGCTGGGGTGGCCAGGGCCAACCCAGCGGTACAGTAGTCAGACTGAAAAAGTGCAAAAACGTGCTATAAAAAGAAAGCACATTTTTTTCCATCTGTCGAAACAAAATCATTCATTTTTATTGCACTAGGAAATCTGTATCAAGTGGTAGGTTAAGATCTTTTTTTCTTTAGTAAGAATTTAATGTGCTCGCAGACCCCAAACCAAATTCCCTTGTGGTTAATTCTCATTCAGGGCTAATTAGGCACATCCCATCAGCCCATGGGGGTGGTGATATATGTGTACAAAATTAACCTTAAAATACTGTCTAGCTTTGGGTTTTTTGTTTAGCCTGTGGTAACAGGACAAAGCTGTGGAGAGTGGAAAACCCTCTGACCACCAGTTCGGAAGCAGACTTTGAACCAGGCTCTGCCGCTTACCAGAAGACCTTAACCTCTCTGAGCTTGGCTTCTTTGGTATACAAAAGAGGGACTCTGTATCTCATAACATTCTGTTTTACTATGGCCCCAAACACACCTATCTGTGTACCTGGTACACAGTGGATTTCAAGAAAGGATCATGAACATGAGCACGGTCAACTGAGCATTTGTGTGACCTGCACTTCCCTGGGTCTGCGCGGCCTCCCCCGTGTGTCAGTCCGGCCCACCGAGCCGCAGGACGGGTAGAAGAATCAAAAGTTAAGAGGCTTAAAAGTCTATAAACTCTTCAGAAATATAAGGTATTGTTGTGTCATTTCAGAAACAACAGGTCTGAGACAGGTCTCCAGTGATCTGTAGAGCTGTGTAAATGTGCCAGGTGTCCTCCCTGATGCCTGTCCTCAGACATCGCCATTCCTTCTGCTCTGCCCCCAATGCTCTCCCTCCCTCCAAGCCCTCTGCCAACTCGCTTGGCCAGAGGCTCTCCACTCTCTGGCTTAAAACATCTCTTGCCTAAAGGGTGTTTCTTGGAAGTGAGAACCACGGTTTCCCCCAAAGGTTCTAAGGACATCAGTTTGAGAAACATCCTGATAGATGTTAATGGTGCCCCTTTAAGTCAGAGGGGGCAAAGCCAACCTGCAAATGGATTTATTTGGCTTATATCATGCTTTTGAAAAATCTGGAATATATGCTGACATTTAGAAATCAGGAGGTTTCATAGCTTCTCATGAAAAAATGACAAGCTCTAGCAAATGGGGACCCAGGTGGCTGGGGCTGAGGAGAAGCTGCCCTTTCGAAAGGGCTGTGTCTCCAGCCTGCTGTGGCCACCACCCAGCCCCCTTCATCATTTATATTGCCCCTGGTCGTGGTGAACATCCAAGTGTGCAGAGCTCACTGGGTAACTGCTGGGCCCGGGGCCATCTCAAGCACAAGCTCTGGTCCGAAAGGCACATAGGTGGTTTTCCAGATGACCTGCATGGTTTCTAGATGACCCACAACATATCTAGACTACTTTTTATCTTTAGATACTCATTAAAATAAGGACATAAAAATCTTAAATCCTCACAGAGAACTCCTAGATGTGAAAAATGTCTGCTCTCCAGTATAAAGGTCAAGTTCGCTGACCTTCCAGAACTTTCATAGGCTGGCTGGGTGGCACTTGCCTTTCCCCTGCTCTCTGATCTCTTATGCTTGGACTCCAGAGCCCACCTGGCCTCCCTATGCTGAGAGGATTATTCACGTGGGGGAATTAGTGAGCATAGTCCTAGGTTTTGGAGAGGGTCTGTAAGTCCACCTATGGCAAACGTAGGGCAGAGCTGCTCTGACTCCACCTCGCATCGCACAGGATGCTTTGGATTCACCATCTCATTAAGCTGTAAGACCTGTCCTCTGCAGACAGAATTTTCTCTTCTTCCTACTGTTGCAGGGGACACTGAGGTATGGATCTGTCTGGGGGACCATCACCCCACCAGGAGCATGGCCCAAGCACTATTTTCCAAGGACTCTAGTGGGGGTCACAGCATCATCCCCATCTACACCAGGGCTTGGCACGCTCCACAGTGTCATACAGATGCTAGCTATAAAATGTCATTGTGCTCGGGGGAGTGCCTTCTTGCTCCTCCCCTGGCTCCTAGTGGCCTTTGCCATGAGTCTTGGTGCTGTAGCTGGGTCCTGGCCAACCCTCCAAGGCCACCTCATGCGATGGGCCCAGTGCTCACAGGATGTGTTGGGCCTCCTCACCTGAGGACTCTGTCCTCTGTCCTCCTGGCCTAGAACCCCTTGCCCTCATTCCAGACACAGCACTTGCTAACCCCTGAGCACTTCTACATCAGAGAGCACCTGCTGGGCACAATTGTGGTAGCTTCCTGTAGAGCTATGGATACACATTTGTTCAAATGCACAAGCTGATTTTGACTGACCCATCCGAGTCCTGACACCCCATGAGAGTGAGGAGAGGCGCAGGGGTCCAGGAGGAGAGGAAGGCTAAGAGCCACTTCTCATGAATGGACATGAGCACCAGCACTTCAGTTTCTAGACTAAAAGTACTTTCAGTCTGTCATACCATTGACAAAGCCACATCGGAGGAGGCAACAACTTCTTGGACGTTCTTGACAACGTCCTCTGGGTCCAGTGTTGAGAAATTGACTTGCGTGTTCTCCTCTTTTTCTTTTGGCTGAGGTCTTATTGGCTTGCTGCTCTCCACCGCTTTCAAGAAGTCAAGGTAATTGAAGGAGTTATCATGCCAGCTGATTCCCCAACTTGTCCCAAAAGAAAGAAAAGAATACATTAATTACCAAAAAAAAAAAAAAATCCCTATCACATATTCTTTCAATAAATAGTTGCGGAGCAAAGAACAGTGAGCAGAACGTGAGTAATGTGAAGACACTCTTCTCTGGCCTATGGGTGCACGCACGCCAGTTGCTATGACGGTAGACGGGCACCCACAGGTACCATCATATAACAGAGCAAGGTGAGGGATAGACGTGAGGGCTGCCGGGGCCACAGACTGTCCTGCCCTGAGGCTCTGAGACTTGAAGGCTGGACAACAGGGCTCAGGCTTCGGGGAGCGGACGATGGGAAGAGAAGGCCCAGCTAGGGCACCTGATCCACTGACTGGGGCAAACCAAGGTGCCTCAGCCGAGATGTGAGGCTTGCAGAACGGCGGTACGGGGAGATACACCTGGCAATGGGGTCAGGGACAGTCTGGAGGCAAGGTTGGGGGGCGTGGGCGCTCAAGGTTGTGATCATTGCAACCTCAGCTAGTGAGTGCTGGGCTGAGAAATGGCAGCGGGATGTGAAAAGAAGGGAAATACGTCAAAGAGCGTGGAAAGGCACAAAGGAACTGAGGAAAATGGATGTCAGATTCTTTTTCAAGATTGGCGGAACAAAGGTGTCAAGCCGAAAGCACCCAAGAAATAGTTTTACAAAACCTATACGCTTAGTACTTTCTCAAAGAGAAATTCTGAGTGCACGTCTCAATGAGGACACACCAGGTAGAAACAGAGGCTCCTTCCTGCCCTCAACTCTAACACAGAAGAAAATATCTTTAAAGTCTAGAAGAATATATTGTGAGAGAAAATCCCAAAGTTTCATGAGAACATAGAGCACATTTAAAGATGTAATAATTCAAAATAAAGTTTAACTGCATTCAAAGTTCCCATTTTTGTCACTTAAAGTCTCTGAGAATTACTGGCACTCTGACACCCAAACTTTCTATCAGCAGGGTGGAGTGCACATCAAAGAAGAATAGTGTGGAACGTTGGTTAAGCCAGAGAGAGAAGTTTCTAGAGACTCAGATATCTGCTTCTAAAGAAAACGAGCCAAGAGCTGTGCTTTTCCAACCCACAGCTGCAGAGCGGCCTTCCATGGGCCCCGCGTCGCTGGCTCACATGACAGAGACATGGAGGAAAAGGCTAATCAACTCTATTTCATCAGCAGGATAAATTGCCAACTTGGTATTAAAATTTAGTAATAAAATCAAATGCATATGCTAATCGCAGTATTATTTAGAAAAGTCTATTTTGGATCTGGAAACGAATAATCTACATATAATTACAAATAACAGAGATGTTTATCATCAAGAGGTCTTTGAGAAGAAACAAGCAACCAAGTGTTGGATCCTTATTAAGGTTTCAATTTGTAAAAAAGTTGATCACCCCCATTGAAAGGTGGACTACAGAAATCCCACAGTCTTTTTGTTGTTACTTAGAAAAGTACCAAGCCTAACTATGTTTTAATAAGACTCTCTTACAATCATTTAGTTAATTATTTATCTGGTGCTGTTTTTCTATGATTTATTCATTGAATGCATATGAATTCGCATTCAGCTGGAAATACATTTAGTGAGAGGAGATCCTGTTCAAGGAAGAAGAGAACGTATAGGCATATTTGAGGAGGAAAGGGTCCTTCTTTTCATTACACACACACACACCACACACCACACACACACACACACACACACACACACACACACACACACACACACACACAC
>NW_027397110.1:5277649-5321613 GCF_003265705.2 Callorhinus ursinus | reverse complement strand
CACACACACACACACACACACACACACACACACACACACACACACACCCTAGCGCTGAACTTCTCTTGCTCAAACACAATGGAGCAACGGCTTCAACATTTTAAGGAAAAATGATTTTCTCCCTAGGATTCTATGCTCAGACAAGCTAGCAATCTGCATGAAGGGGATTAAACAATTTTTTCAGACAAAGAACTCAGAAAATTTATTTCCTGCCCACCCTTTCTTAGAAAGTTACTTCAGGAAGTACTCCAGCAAAGTAAGATCAGCAATTGCTGTAAATCAGCAATAAAAAGGTATGTGGTGTAGGAAACAGGGGATCCAATCCTGTTGGGAACAGTAGGGACAGACCTGGGACAGGACAATGGTCGGGGAGGGGCAGGCTGTAGGATGGGGGCACCTGGGGAAACCTGTCAGAATGGGAAGTGGGATGGAAGGCTGGGAAAAGCTGAAGCTTGACAATGTTGAATTTTACCTGAGCCCCGTGTTCCTAAAAAACAGCTCTTTATATTCCTGGAAACAGCTTACGCAAAGAACCACCTTTCCCCGTACGACTTAGAAAAGATGCATGGACACCCAGGTGTGCCTACAAGACGGTGGACACAGAGGCTCAGGGATGGTGCCACTGGCAGAAAGCGACTTTTCATTTATGACCTGGGCACTGAACAGGATTTACATAGGCATAATTGTGAAATGCTGGTCAATAGTTTTTGAGTTTCAGAATCAACGTATGAACCAAGCACAGCAGAGCCGGTTGTGGCTCCAGGACAGAAGGTTACATGTAACTACCTTTTCCCCAGAGTAGAACTGTACCTGAGCAAAGATGGGACATGGAACGAGCAGGGAGACAGCGGTAGAAAGAGGGGGTGCTGACATGCACAGAACTGGGAAGTGTCACCCTGTCCTGACAAAGCTGAATGACCTGAAAACCAATAGCTTTTCCTGTCCATTCAGGAAACTGACATCACAGGGCAAAACATCACCCCCAAATCTGGAAGGATCTGGGCAAATACAGAGAATTACAGCCAAGGTGTGCTTTCCTGGATTAAAAGCCTTGGGAGCCAGAAGCTGGAAGGAACACTTCAAGGGTCGCGTGAAAAACGGGTGGAGGCTGTTTATGCACTGTGTACCGGTAAGAAACTCGTGGGGACCCGTCTACAGCGAGGAGTCATTGTGGGGTAAAAAGGAGAAGGACTGGATGCTCTGTATCACTCATCATCAGGCAGGGACTGCAAACCAAAACCACAATGAGGTGTCACCCTACACCTGTCTGAGTGGCTAAAATGAAAAACATAGGAAACCACAGGGGTTGGTGAGGATGTGGAGGAAAAGGAACCCTCATGCACTCTGGGTGGGAAGGCAAACTGGGGCAGCCACCGCAGAAAACAGTATGGAGGGTCCTCAAAAATTTAAAAAGAGAACTACGCTGTGACCCAGTAATCATGCAACTGGGTATTTACCCAAAGGATACAGAAACACTAATTCAAAGGGCTACATGCACCCTATGTTTATAGCAGCATTATCTACAATAGCCAAACTATGGAAGCAGCCCAAGTGTCCCTGATAGATGAATGGATAAAGAAGATGGGGTGGGGCCCCTGGGTGGCTCAGTTGGTTAAGTGACCGCCTTCGGCTCAGGTCATGATCCCGGAGTCCCAGGATCGAGTCCCGCATCGGGCTCCCTGCTCGGCGGGGAGCCTGCTTCTCCCTCTGACCCTCCCCCCTCTCATGTACTCTCTCTCTCTCTCAAATAAATCTTAAAAAAAAAAAGACTATACTATCCCCCTCATTAAAAAAAAAAAGAAGATGGGGTGTGTGTATCTATCTATCTATCTGTCATCTATCTATCTTTGAATATTGCTCAGCCATAAAAAAGAATGAAATCTTGACATTTGCAGCAACATGGATGGAGCTAGAGAGTATTATGCTAAGTGAAATATGTCCATCAGAGAAAGACAAATACCATATGATTTCACTCATAAGTGGAATTTAAGAAACAAAACAAATGAGCAAAGGAAAAGAGAGAGAGACAGAGGGACAGAGACAAACAAGAGACAGGCTCTTACCCACAGAGAACACAGTGCTGGTTCCCAGAGGGGACACGGTGGGGGATGGGGGTTGCAGAGTATGCTTATCATGATGAAAAAAAATAAAACATAAAATAATTATACCATCAAAAAAGAAAAATAGAAGGACTGGTTGAGAGTCCGTGTGGGAAGCACTTGGACCCCATGGACCTCCTGAATTCCAAGTGTCTCGGAAGCTGTGCCCCTCACCCACCACAAAACGGGAGCTCTGGAAACTGTGCTCTCTGGAGTCCGGGTTTCTGAACTAAAAAGCGGGTGTCCTAGGGCAAGATAGGGAGGGTTCTTAATGAAAAGAGGGATTAAGTGGAAGCTTGCTTATATCCTGACTTTACTAAATAGTTTCCTATGGCTCCATAACAAGATGCCACAGAGTAGTGGGTGGCTTAAAACACCACACATTTCTTCTTTTCCACTTCTGGGGCACCAGAAGCCAGAGGTCAGTTTTACTGGGTCAAGGTCAAGGTGTCGGCAGGACCGTGTTCCTTCCAGAGGCTATGGGAGAATCTGTTCTTTGCCTCCTCCGGCTTCTCGTGGCTGCTGGTGATCCTTGGCTTGTGGCCACACCACTCCAATTTCTCTTTCTGTGGTCACTTCTGGGTGAAACCTCTCCCCGACTCCCTTTTATAAGGACACGGAGATCCGAGGCCCACCCAGACAATCCAGGATCATCTCCCCATCTCAAGACCCTCAACTTAATCACATCTGCAAGCACTCATTTTTCCTTATCACATAACATTCAAAGGTTCCAGGAATTAGGACCGGGATATCTTCAGGGGGGGCATTATGCAGCTTGCCACACTGACTGTTGGAACTTCCAGGCTTCTTCTCCCAGGCAGCTCCCAGAGTGTTGGCAGCAGGGCACCAGAGAATCTTCTCTGGTTGGGTTGCCAGATATAGGAAAACAAACCAACAAAAATTTAGTGGGACACCCTGTTAAATTAGAATTTCAGGTAAACAAAATAATTTTAATATAAATTTATCCCAAATATTGCACGACACATACTTAAACTGAATATATTATTGTTTATCCAAAATTCTAATTTAACTAGGCATCCCTATATGTTATGTGGTAACCCTAGTCTCCGGGAAACTTGACAGCCCAAAAGAAAAATATTAAAGATCTTGACATTGGGGGTCCTCCAAGGACACTCCCTGCCAGGTTGCTCTACCACAGTAGTTCAGACTGAAAATTCAAAGCCAAGTCAGTAAGCTCCACCTACCTGCCCAGATTCTAATTGGCTTCTTAGAACCTCACTCTTAAAATAAGCATATTTTCGAGGAGAGTGTCTAACATGGAAAATAGTAGAAAAAAGTGACACTGAGGAGAGATCCCTCAGGTGAAGAAAACTTTTTAAAAAATCTGTTGTTAATACCTTCAGGGAAATGAGATCTCGCACAAGAACATGATGCTCTGAAAGACGAACATTCTGAGAGCAAAAACAAGTTCTGGTCATTAGAAATATGATAAGTATGACAGCAGAAACAAAAATCCGAAAAGAAGGGCTGAGAGCTAAAGTTGAGGAAGTCTTCCAGAAGGGGAAGCAGGAAGGAAAAGTTGGATGATGGGAAAGATTTTAAAATATGAGGAAATATCCTATGTGGTTGAATATTCAGTAAAAATAAGAGTTTCACAAAGAACAGGAGAGGAAGTCCTTAATGAAGTAATCCAGAAAGTTTCACAGAATTAAAGAGTATGAAAAAGATGAGCTGATGTGTCTGAACACTCCAGAAAAAGATTTTACGACTCGGGGCATGGTGGGGGTTTCATTAGTGATATTGAGTACACAGAAAACTATGCAAACAAACAAAAATCATTATTAATTCCAGGGAACCCAAAATGCTACGTAGGAAGGGAAAAGTGATCCATGAAACAGGTCACAACGTTATAAACCCTGAATACTGATCTACCCGAAACTGGGATGCAGCCACATGGGGGCCCACGGAGAAAAGTTTGTGGGTCCCCATGGAGAGGTGGAGGCTGAGTGGGTGAGGTGGTTGGTGCTATGTGATCGGCGAAGGAAAGTTAAACCCACATCTTCCTGGTATGGAGTCAACAGACACTGCCTGAAAGTTACAAACCGGGAAGCAGCACATAGAAAGCTTGTCACTTAGAACCACGAGTTAAGTACCAAATGGTACCCATGAAAGCGTCAGCTTTGTGGACCATGGGGACTGGGAAATGCGGAGAAGCAGGGTGAAGGGGCTGCTGTCTTTACTGAGCCTCGTAGAACCATCTGACTCCCACCAAAGGACATGAGTAACGTGGGGAAAGCAAAAACTAATGTTAGCGGAGAAGGATTATGCTGTTGAGAGCCATGGGGAAGAGTGACGTGCGCCCTCCTTGTGCTTTGGGTTGACTCCACGGAGCCTGGCCGCAGGGTGGCCCGGAGGTTACTTCACTGTTTGAATGGACAGAGAGGAAGAAGCGAAAGCCATTCGTTTTCCATTTTCTAGTCCCAACTATGTGAGAAGCACTGTTAAGCCAGCGGAGGAAAACCTGTGTAGAAGATCGGTCAGCTCCTCTTCCTTAAGAGAACAGCCACACTCCTGCAGCATCTTCTGCATCCTGCCTATGGGTATACAGCCGTTTTTCGATCTGTCTAGTTTGGTGAGTGCTTTGCTGATATCTTGATAATGGTCCTTAAGCTTTTCCCTGAAAGAGAAGACATTTTAGACACCCTAAAACCAGGAAAACAAATCATTTCTTTAAAGCAAGAGTTCCATGATTGTTCTAATGATGATTTGCTGGTTCATCAAAGAACTAATTTTGAAGATGTTTTGCAGCCTTGGTGTAATGCTTACATTAAAAGGTATTATTGAAAAAATAATAGGTCTGTATTGTTGTCATGTTATTATTATTATCATTAGCAAAACTGTGTTAGAGAAATTACAAGCTTTTTTTCTTTTTACTAGAATTGGTACTTTAAAGATAGAACGAGGAATTAAGACCCACAGTGATATTACAGACATATGAAATACACCTTGATTCTCCCAGTGAAAACCCATGGAGCACCTACTATGTGCCAGCTACCACTCTGGGTGTTGGGATGCATCTAGGAGCTCAAACAGGCATCCCTAGAAGAACTTACATCCCCATGGGGCCAGGCTGGCGTGAGACAGAAGGGATGAGCGCAGTACGTCGGTAGAGACTGGACAGTGGGGCTGAGAAGACCCGCAGTGGGAGCGGGGCTGCAATTCCCATGGGGAGGTGCAGGTGGGCCCCACTGGGAAGGTGGCACTTGAGTAGAGATGCATGTTACCCCCAAATAGCTCTCCTGGGCCCCAGGACAGCCAGCACCAAGGCCCTAAGGCAGAGGTGCGGGAGCTCAGGGAGTGAGGAAGGTGGACAGGCTCTCAGTGTTAGCCGGGGAGAAGGGGTGCCCTGGGACACCTGGCTTCTTATCAAATACTGTGTTGTTAAGAAACACAGCCACTGTTTGTGGCCATCAACTGGCAAACCAGGAGCTGTGCTGTCTTCATGTTCTCTCCCACTGATGCTTCTTAACAACAGTGCAAGGGAGGTAGGTAACTATCACCCCACTTTATAGACGTGGAACAAGGGTGCCCAGAACCATGGTGGATTCAGGGACCGACCGGGCCTGCCTCTCGCAGGGACAGAGGCAGCGTCCAGCTGCAGCTTCTGCTGGAGGGCTGTTTTCCTTGCAGAACATGTTCAAGTTTCTATAAATCCATTTTTTTTCTATAAATCCATTTCTTAAGGAAAATTCTTCCCTGACCAAAAAAAATATATTGTTAAGGGTCTAAAAAAGTGTGGAAATCTTTAGGGATGAACCATCTTGCACCTGACTTTGGTGGACTGATGCTAAACTCCATGACCTTGGCTCACCCAGGTCTCTAAAAAGAGAGACCTCCTTCCTACGGCCCTGAGCAACATGCTTGTCTGGTGGGCTTAGACTAGGGCTCGGCTGTGGGGTTCTTATTCAGGGAAGAGAATGTGCTATAAATTCCAAACACAGAATCTTTGCTGGTAATTGTCTACCACCTCAGAGATGTATTTGTGGAGAGAACAGTTCCTTGAGCATGCCTAGGAGAAAGAATCCAAAGGAACAGAACAATGCAGAATGAGGAAGTTGAGTGGGAGCACACAGGTCAGGAGCGGGGAGTGGCACCGACTTGGAAGCCACATGGGCCATCCACCCCCTTCCCTCCTTAGCATCCACTGTGGAGCTGGCTGACTGGGCATTTGAGCAACTGATACAAATGAGTTGCATTAACGGTTCTGCAAATGTATACCAACAGAAGCAACATTTTGGATTCCTTTACAGGTGTATGCTGAATTCAGTCCCATGTTACAAAATGACTACTCATCATCACAACTATTATATTCCACTTAATCCTTCAAAATGAAAGCAAATGAAGGTATAAAAAAAATCAAAACATTTTTTGAGATACATATTTTTAGAAAATTGAGGCATTCAGCATTTCTTGGACTGGTTTCTAGGCAGTAATTATTTCCCTTGCAGAGTGAATGTGTGCACAGAGTAAATGAGGGTTTGGAGCTTCGATTGCACCATGCCAAACAGAAACGGTGGGAGCTGACCCTCGGGGATGAGCTGCTGCTGCCCTGGGTCCGTGTCTGGTTCCTGGTCTGGACAGTGAGTCAGTCCGAAGAGGGCACTGTCATGGCCAGTGGACGGCCACAGAGCCCTGCCCGGCATGGCCTTGCTGGGCCGGGCTTCACCGGTTTCGCTTGCATACCCCCCAATCCACAGCCCGGAACAGGCCAGGGCTAACGCAGCTAGCTCATCAATGCTGCTCTGGTTCCAAATCTTCAACTCAGACTTGGGCAAAAAAGAGGAAGGCATGGAAAATAAACGTGAGTTTAAAAAAAGGATTCTTAACTTTCAAAACGTATTTGGCGCACTCTAAACAAAATAAATTCTCTTAGATTTAAGAGGCAAATATAAATTTTGGTCACTTTACATGAACCTGACTCTCGTCTGTCTCATCAGAGGAGGTAGATCCTGTTCACTTGCCAATTTTACAATTCGACATCTTTGAGAAAATGGAAGCTGGTCAGGCATTTTTGTGAAATCAGCCTTGTCCTCTTTGGTAAGAAGGTGTAACTGTGGCAAGGAGGGCAGGGTGAGTGTGAACCGGTTAACCAAACCTGGTGATCTGAGACGCACAGTCTGGCGGCTCACAGTTCGCACAACAAACAGAAACGCGGGAAGGGGGAGAATGAATGTACCGAGAGCGCGCCGAGGACGTGGGATTTCCCTCAGAGCCTCATTACGCACAAGTGGCAGGAGGGAAGACACGAGTGGGTAATGAGGCCAGCCCTGTCTGGTGACGATAAATTCCACTTTTTCATTAGTTTTATGGCGTATTTGATTTATACCAATCTTGCACCTATTTTTACTTTAAATCTCACAAACTCAATTCTCTCCCTTCAGGCTTTATAGCTCAGTAACTTGGACATAATTCAGGGGTGTGTTTGAACTGCTTTTCTCTTAAACCCCGTTGAGCCATTACATTTCTTCCCTGTGTCCTTGGGAGTTTTTATTTCCTTTGTGGATTCTTTAGTAACAACTCATTCACTCATTCAGGTGCCATTTGAGGTGGGGAGGACGGACAGCTGAAGTGACAGACCGGAGATGGACAGAAACACAGAGGAGAGCATCATGGGGCTAAGGCAGAGCTGTGGAGTGAGGATGGAGTCCTAGCCTTGGCAAGTTAGGACCGATCGAGAACATCAGTCCCATTGCTCTACGGTTATATCGAATGCAGCAACATTTTCTCCTGTGTTATAAATTTTTTAAATAGGACATTATGAATTAGTTTTAAACTCTGAAAGTCGTCATGTAAGGACCCACCATCCAAATCCAACACATCACCTTTTGCGTAGCATCTTCTGGTCCCTGCGGACAGGCATCCACTTTTGACACAGTTCCAATCACAACACACATACTGGTTAAAATGTCACTTCCCATTAGCCCTTGATCACAAACATTTCCCATAGTCTTTGTGATGCTAATTGCATAGGCATATACTTTTTCATGTTCCTTGGGGCCACACTTTATAAGGCAGGTGCCCCTTTTAGTCGTTGTTGAAGATATAGTGCAAATCGTATCTTCCAACCGCTTAACTGTTGGCCTCTACTCCATTATTTCTTTGGGGTATAGTCCTCAAAGTACTGAGTTAAAGAATATGTCTGTTTTGTTCATTCATTTATTCAACAGAGGTTTGCGGGGTGCCTACGAGGTGTCAGGCACTGTTCTGCACTGCGTGAAGACAGGCATGTCCTTCTGGAACTTGCCTTCTAGTTGGGTGAGGGGCGGGGCCCAGGGTGCAGGTTAGTAAACATTTAAATGTTCTCAAGGGTGACCTACAAAATAGGAATGGTGTGAGACTGTCCCTGGATGAGGCGGGGTTGGCTCATAGCTTTTTAGCTTCTTTATACTCTGTGATCTGGTGCCCGTTTCTAGAATCTACAGCAGTAAAGGAGTATCATAATTTCATGACAACTTGGCCAGCACTGGGAGGGACCACTTTAAAACCATTTTCGCCGCAAGGGCATGTGGTGAACAGGTGGCCAGCTCGCGGACCCACGATACTTACACACTTACCTGACTGGCGCGGCCCTATCCATGTTCTGCTCCAGCTGCTTGACCTCCTCTCGCATCTGCTGGGGCTTCGTGAAATGACCCATGAAGTTGAAGTAATCCTCCGTGTAGGGCCGATGAATGTCTGCTGAGTAGTTAATCCCCAATTTCTGTAAAAATTCTCGGTAAGTTATGTGCCCCCTTCCTTCCGTGTCATAGCTTTGAAAACAAACAAACAAGACCATCATCAGTAGGCACCAGGGTGTGTGAGCTGGAAATGCAGGCTCTGCTCTCTGGTAGCACCCAGACCTGATCTGAATCTGCATTTGACAAGATCCTCAGGCAAGGAGCCATAGGCTCATCAAAGTTGGAAACCTGCTGCTCTCATCCACAGAATGGTCACACCTCCTGAGAGGTGATCTTCGTCCCCAGGAAAGAGCAACCAAATTCATTCACTTGTCATTCTGTTAGAAAACGGTTGTGACCACAGAAAAAATTAAAATCAAGCCTGTCATTCATTCAACAGGGTTTTTATTTTTATTTTTTTTTATTGAGCACCTACATGTAAGGGGAACTATGCTAAGGTTTAGAAAAAGTCCTTCAAAAAGCATATTCAATCTTAAAACTTAAATAAATGAATGCCATTTGATTCAAATCTCCCATTTCCTCTTCGAAGAGATGCCAATTATATACAACCAGCGAGCGAGACCAGTAAGGAAAACAAGATAAGAATTATGCTATGTACCTTTTATGTCATTTTCTATTATTGAGATGTTTCTGAATTATAATTCATTAAAAAAGGCATAATGGAGGGTTTTTATCTCCCAGCATTATTCAAATAGAATAGAATTACTTCAATAAAAAATTTTAAGGCAAATTGTCAATTTTCTTTAAAGAAAAGAAAAGCATTTATTTTTACCGAAAGATCTTGGTCCTCATCTGATAAAAATGGCATTTGCGGACATGATTTTTCCCAGATGAACTCCGAGTTACAAGGACCAAGACTATATTTAAACATTGTGGGCATAATCCTCTAGCAGGCTGTTTGGACGTGTGTCTGACTGAGCATGAGTGCAGGCAGGCAGCTTTCCTGTGTGTGGCCGAGCTTCCCTCTGCTCGTTAACTGACAAGACGTGGAAAAATCTGCAGGATCCCACGCTTGCTCACCTCCAACACACAGACACCTTTGCGACTGTTTCGGTTGAGCAGCAATGAAGAGAACGTATTTATTTCCCCGACTTTCTTGTCCTTGAGGGGTGGGGTGGGGGGAGGAGGCTGAGGGGAAGGAAGTTTAGGCAAACCGCTCATGCCCTTGTGCTAAAACCCACAGAGCATCCCGGGAGCTGGCATGCCCTCCGTCCTTCCCCAAGGCCAAGTGGGCCATTCCCTGAAGTGCCTACAGAACTGGGGGGGGGGGCTCCCTCTCCCCCATTTGTCGCTTCTGTGCCCCACACTTCTGCTTCGTGTCTGACTTCCACCTGCCCTACTGGCACCCAGACCCACTGTGATCAGGTCCTCTACCTTACAAGGTAAGGAGATCCCCCTTCTGTGACTTCGAGGTAGCACAGGGTGGAGAACCAACTCCAAGTCAGACAGACGCTCACTCGCCCTGAGACCCTGGCAGGGCCCTCGGCCCCTCTGGGACTCTGGTCCCTCCTCTGTGAGCCCCTGAAGGCCTTCCTAGACCCAACGTCTCAGGTCAGTGCCTTACTGCTGCTCTCAATATTTTTACGAAACCATTTGAGGCCTTTCCAGGTGTCTGTTATTCGTGCAGCCTTAGTACTTGCAACACCCCCCACCCTGGCCAAATACCATTCTACCTGTATTCAGTGAATTTCCTTTCTAAAACAAAACCAAGTGACACACCCACCAAAGAGGGCCTGTGGGGTCTCCGGCTGCCAAAGCATGTCCTGTGGTGTGGGCAGGGCTATGATGCTCCAGGCCACACAGGGGCCTCTAGCAAGTAGCTCTTCCTGCTGCTGGTGATAAGACTCTAGCTGCGGAAAGGGTATTTATTTTCCATCAATGTCCCAAGGGAGGGGAAGGAAGGGAAGCTCCCCAAGGCTCCCCGTTCCTATAGGAGGCCTCCTGAAAGAATGGTGTGGAGACCAGTCACTGACCAATGACTCCTCTCTCTTCCTAAGTCAAAAGTGCTGTATTTTCACTTTCCTCTGGATTTCTCCAGGGCCACGGTGAGGATTGGCGGGTAAATGCCCGCTGGGGCTTAGACCAGGGCCTGGCACCCAGTGAGTGCACGCTGGTGTTTGCTGCCGCGGTTCACCACCCAAAGGCTCAACCACACCTTTAGAACGTGCCTTCTTTCCCCGCTAGATGGCAAGTTTGTTGAGGGGCAACCACGAGCAACCATGCCGTGTTATCCTTACAAACTCCCAGCGCCCGGCCACAGGCCTCGCAAAGCTTGGTTATCAATATTTGTCTGCTGAGCTACTGCATGCGAAGGACGCGTGTTCCTAAGGAAGCGCCGCCATCCTGGCGTGTTATGCACAAGAGATTACTGACAACAAACTCTAAATCATGACACTTGAACTGAATGAAAAGACACTTCTTAATTACTTCATTAATAAAGATCATAAACATTCCATTCTCATCGCAAAGGAACAGAAGACCAGATTGCACAATTGCAACTAAAATATTGTTATGAATGTGAATAATAAGAGAGTTAATTCAGCTTACATAACCTCACCCTTCATTATATAATCCTTTGTGTAACATTTAAAAAAAATCAACTTGCCTATAAAGGTTGAATTTTAAAATGGCTCGGCAACAGATGTGCCAGGAAAAATGTGCACATAAACAGAGGACCCATAAAAGCTTGCATTTGCATGTGGCAATGGCCGCTAATTTATGATATAATCCGATTACTCTGCCCATTTATTGTGCATACAGCAACTCAGTTGTACACACAATTTGAATACGTTCACATCGATTGCTTTGCTTCGCTCAAAGTCTCAGTCCTTTATGCTCAGTTCAGGCACTCAATTCTTATGTCAGTGGCAGCCCCACCTTCTAGCACCTCTGTCCCCAGAGTTAGAGGGTCTGGGGTCAGCCCCAGTGACGACCCGGGCCAGGCAGCAGAGGTAGACGTGACAACTTATGCAGCTTGGGGCCTACAGAATCTTCTCAGGGGTCACCAGGGAGGGTGGTCTGATGGCTCACATCCCCACCCTTCAGGGTGGTGTTCCCCTGCCCGAGTTGGTCATGGCCACTGGGCACGGTCAGCAAGTTCTGGTGGCATCACAGGTTTGGGGGCCGTCCAGGGCCATGATCCCTCCCCGGTGCTCCCCAGTGAGGGGTGGTCTGGCCTTGGATAAAGCCAGGCCGGCAGGGGAAATGCACTCCTTCAAAGACCACCCACTGAGGTGCCTGACAATGTGGATCACGAAAAGTTCTCTATGTTGAGCTAGGAGCCCACCTGGCCAGTCATCCCCAAGCACTTCCAAAATTCCCTCCCAGCCACCGTGTCCCGTTTGGTCTCCTCTCTCCTAACCTAAAGACCTTGCTCATTGGACCCCGTTAAGTCCTTTCCCTGCTCTGGCTGTCCTTGCCCTGCTGTCCTACAGCAGGGTGCCCAGCAGCCTCTTGCCAGGTGCTGCCATGGCTGGGCCAATGCAGATGACCACGCTTCCTGGTAACTTAGAGTCAGGGCTTCTTCCCATGAGCTGGGGCGTTCGGCAAAGGTACCTTGCATAGTCTCTTCTTTTTGCGTTGGAAGACCAAGATACAACTTACCTACCATATCAAGAAATGTGCAAAAATTGGGTATCAATGACCCCCAAAGCCTTCTATCAAGTCCACTTGATCAGCTGGCTTTATACAACTAATCCGATACTGTTAATTTGGAGACTTGGCTCCCTGTGTTAGCCTTCTGGGTATGTTTCTAATGCATTGTCTTCATAGTTTTTCAGCAAAGTCTGTTTTAAATCCAAAATAGTTGAATTCTGTCTGACGAAATGAGGCTACAGAAGGTGCTCTGCATGCTGAGCAAGTCCCTGAGGAAGTGCCTCCCACAGTGGGCCCCCTGGTGCTGGTGGTCCCCGAGCCAGACAGGCTCTGGGTCTCAGGCTCTGTTGTGATGGGCAGTGTCCTCCCTCTCCTGTCCCAGACTTCTCCCTCCTCCGGGCCTCTGCTCACTGGGATGCCCTTCCTCCTTAATAAAATGACTGCTTATTAAGACTCAGCTCAGCGCTGTGAATTGTGCAAGACTGTTGAATCACAGATCTGTACTTCTGAAACAAATAACGCAACATATTTTAAGAAAAAAGAAAAAGAAGATAGCAGGAGAGGAAGAATGAAGGGGAGTAAGTCGGAGGGGGAGACGAACCATGAGAGACGATGGGCTCTGAAAAACAAACTGAGGGTTCTAGAGGGGAGGAGAGTGGGGGGATGGGTTAGCCTGGTGATGGGTATTAAAGAGGGCACGTTCTGCGTGGAGCACTGGGCGTTATGAACAAACAATGAATCATGGAACACTACATCAAAAAAAAAAAAAAGATAGTTCCAGCAGGCTTGAAAAAAAAAAAAAGACTCAGCTCAGGCCTCGCATCCCCCCCGGGGGGGGGGTGTCCCCTCCCTGAACACCCGCACAGCTCCCACCACCCGCAACATTGTGTTCCGTGCTTACCCTCCCTGCCGAGCTGTAAGCAGCCTGAGAGTGGGGGCTGTCTCTGGAACCCCAGCATCCAGCACAAGGCCTGCAACTTAGAAAGTTTTAAAAAATTCCTGCTTCGCGATTGCTCAGATGAATGAAGAAATGAATGAATCCACTTCTATCTTGTAATTCATTCTTAGCAATCTCTCCAAAACCACACCAAACACCCTGCTCCTGAAATCTCATCCTCACAGATCCTGATTTGGCTTCAGTGAGCAGGTTCCCTTTCACACCAGCCTCCTTCAGGCTGGAACATTTTGTTCCTTTAATCCTTGATAAGCCAGCCTACATCCCAGCTCACTTCACACCATGAAGATTGGGTCCTCCCCGATCTGTCCAGCCCCTGTGCAGTTAGTGGGGGCTGCAGGCGGGAGGGTGTCACTTTGGGGCCGAAGCCCACCCAAGCCCGTGTGATCCTCCGGCTCTGCAGACACCCCCGCAGGGCTTAATGAAGCCACAAGCTGGAACCTGGCCAGCTCCCCAAACCATCACTTGGAAGAGAATTGCCCAGAAGAGCTGGTAAACACGCTGTAGACGTTGGGTGAGTGAGAAATAAAACATCAGTGCGCTAAGCCACTGAGATGTGGGGGTGAATTCATTAATTTGCTTCCACAGCATTGACTAGACCCTCCAGACTAATCTGAGGCTCTAAAATAGTGTACTTCATAGGTGCTTAATAAACATTGAGTGAATGATGGATGCTATTTTTTTTTTTTTTGTCTACATTCTATATTCTACCCTAGGTTTTAATTTTGTATTTTTGAAAGGGCAGAATGTTATTGGTCTACTCACTTCCACTTACCTATTTTGGGGGGCTTTCCTATTCTGACAAGCAGACCCCCTCGGCTGGCAGTGTGTGTCACATGGGTCCCAGCTGTCCCCGACTTCCCTGCGTCCCTGGGGGAGAACGCCCCTCCCATCGTTAGGGCGAGTGAAGGAGGCTCCTGGCGCGTGGACAGCCCCCCGCTGGCCCGCACCTTCTCGCCGGCTCAGCGCCTCCTGCTCTGCGGTGCAGGGGTGGACGTGGGGCGTGGGGCAGAGCGAGGCAGCCGCCTTCGCCAGCGAACACGGAGCGGTCGAGAGGCACGGGCCAGCACGGTGAATGAGGGTGAGGACGACTAGCTGAGACCGTGGGAACACGTAGAGAGTGGGTGGGAAAGCCTCACCACCAGGTCGCCATTTCTCATGTCTGCTGAGTAGGTCACTGAGCAAGGTGCTTTGTTGTTGTCTTTTCTTTCCCTTTATGCTTTTCTGGATTTTCTGAGACTTTTAAAATGAGTATGCGTTAATATCGCAACCAGAAAAGAATTTCAAATCTGTATGATCTTTTTGCTGCCAGTTTTTATGCTTATGTGTGCCAGGTACTCCGCCTCTGTTATTTGGCCCCATTGCCGTCCTGCTTGATAGTTGACTGAAGCCCAGAGAAGGCAAGCCACTGGCCCACCATCACACAGCTCCTGTGGCGTGCCATGGGACCCGCTGCAGCTCTGGCTCAGAGCACAGCCCTTAGCTCCAGCCTACTCGGCCACCTCAGGTTGTCTTCCCAACTTCTGCGGCAGCATCTGATCTCACATAGCCTCTCCTTCCAGGCTGCTAAAGGCCCATTTGCTCTTCCTAAATCTCTCTCGCACCTGTCACTTCCTTCCCAGTCCTGCCTGCATTGCCAGGAAAGCTCACCACTTCTCACGTGGACCACTGAGACAGTCCCTAATTCATCTCTTGGCCTCCCAGCCAGACTCCTGCAGGTCATCCTCCCCACTATGGCCAGAGTGATCTTTCTACAACACAGGCCTGCCTAGGTCTTTCCCTATTAAACACCTGGCCTTAGGATGGGGTCCCTGTGCTGTCCTGACTTTCATGATTTGGTTCAGTGGACATGCAGCCTGCTCTCCTGCCCCAATGAGGCCGCCTGCATCCCAGGGAACCAGGTTATTCTGCAGTCATGGAACGTGACACCATCCTCTGCCTATTAACTGGACGTTCCTCTGGTGGCTCTCAACCCCATGCTCATCCTTTGGCACATCTTCTGAGTTACCCACCTGGATGCTCCCAGGGAGGTGTGCCCGGTCAAAAGGCAGGAAGAGGGCAGCACAGGCTGTTTCCACTTCCTGCCATATGGCTGTCGCCATGGCTCCTGCCCTGCACCGTGGCTGAGCTTCTAGCAGATTCTGAGGCAGCGCTGGGGTGGAGGCATCTTCCTGACCTCCAAGAAACACCCTGTTCTCTTTTGCCCTCCAGTCCCAGATTGGAGAGCAGTTTCCTGACTCCCCTCCTAGCATACTCTGAGAGCCCATCAGCCTCTGACCTCTGAGTAAAACCACATTCCCCCTTCAGACTTCCAGCCCTCTGACATCTGTATCAGTCACTGCATTCAGCCCTGCTTGGCCAGAAATGGTAGCATGGTTTCTGCTTTCCTGCCCAGATCCTAGTATAACCATTCCTGAAGTTTTCTCTCTCTGCATTGCCTCTCTGCCTTCTCCCTTGGAGGTAATTCCACATGTGACAGATGCCATCATGGGTTTCCCTGTCACCATTTTTTTTTTTTTTTTTTGGCCCCTGGACACATATCCACACTGTTTCTCCCAGACTCCCTTGCAGGTGAGAGCAGCCAGGTGAAGGAACTCTGGCCAACAGAACATGGGCAAGGTGACGGCCACATTTCCAGGCCTGGTCTCTACAAGGCTGACCACATGGTCCTCTGTGCTCTTCCCCTTTCTCTGCTGGGAGACACAGAAGATCCAGGGGGTGGTGGGACTCCTGGCCTCTGAATGATGTGAGGGCAGGCCCCCCCACCCCCGATACCCACACCAGATTGAGACATCATTATCAGGGCAAGCCCCCGAGATGCTGCCCTGTTGGTTACTGCAGCTAGCCTACCCCGACCAACACACCCCTCAGACAAACTGGGCAGAGCAGAGTGAGGCACAGAGAAGGGAAGTAACATTGCAGAGGCCACACAGCGGTAGGACGGAGGCAAGAGCCATGGCCACACGCCTGGTGGTGGAGCTCTCCTCTTCAGCCCTCACCGTCCACAAGGTGAGCCAGCTGAACAAACGCAGCTGAAATTCTGACCTCACACAGTTTTCAGCACACGGCAGACATTTGTACATTTAATAATGTCAAGAAACGAATAAAGAAATTTTAGCCAAAAGCAACAGGGAGTATCTCAGTCCTATTTAAATGGGCATGTGCTCTATTCCTCCTTTAGGAAGATAAGTGAGTGTGCTCTTCTCTACACCGGAGCCCTCGAGGGGACACTTGGCTCTTTCCTATGGCCCGCACCCTGCTCAGGACCTCATCCTACCCTGCCCCGATGGAGACAGCCGTCTCCCTGGGCCCACCCTTCCCTTCTCTGAGCTGTTTCCTGATTCATCTTCCTAAAGCATGGCTGGGTCACACCACTGCTCCGCTCAGCCTTCACTATTCCCGAACGTCTGGCTAATGATGCCTGAAAACTAGGACTACAGGCCGTGATGGCCTTGCTCCTCCTTTCTCACCCTGGAAGCCCTGGGTGGGCGCTTCTGGAACACCTCCCGACTGTCCCATGGGTCAGACAGTCCTCCTTCCCCCTCTGACCCCCTGGAACCATTCCAACCTCACTCCTACTGTGACAGCTTCCTGCTCTTCCACAGCCCCCCACCCACCCCATCCTCCCGCTTCTGTCTCCCATCCTCCTCGCCATGGTCCCTCCTCTGGCATTTGTCACAGGCAACACTGTGCCCCAGCATTTGGGTTAGTGCTTGCATCCCCCGACGGGTCCCTGACTATCAGGACCACACAGACCCCTTTGCATCATCCAAAAAGCCTACAGAGTGGGAGGTCCATCCGTGTGCCTGTGTACCCCAATCTTTTGGTTACTCAGTGGGACCTACTCATTTCATCTACTGAAAGAGAATATGAATAAGGAGCCTAAATTGGCCCTGTGTTGCAACTGATCTAAAAAAAATAAGGATTCTGTAAGAACTTCAAGTTGCTTTTCTAAATTAGACACAAAACAGCCCACCTAGTTCTAAACTCAGCCAACATTTCAGCCTTCCACTTTGAACAGATGAAAAGCTAAAAAATTACAGGAGCTGCTCCGTGAGCTAGCCCCTGAGAGGATGTACAATACTGGTGTGCCATCCTGGGGGGATGCAAGTGGCAGCGAACGCATCATGAAGACAGAGGTAATTCAAAGATGGATCTGGAACTTGGAAATGGACCGCACTGTTAGTGCACCTTGAAACTCAGACACCTACATGGGGACTGTTGGAACTGGGGACCTCATTCAAGAACAGCTAAATCTAAAATACATTTTGCAAAATGTAACCAATATTAGATATTATGTTCAGTTTAAGACACTCTCAGGAAACTACTCCAAGATGCTAAAAGTTTGGTTATTTTCTTTCAACAAATTACTTATCTATAAAACTGTTGTGCGACATCGATTTCCATCTTTAGGCACCGGGGAGAGACGGCTTCTCCCCTTACCGGTTGCGGCTCCGTCTGCTGAGCTAGTTGTATTAGAATGAAATCTTTGGAGAGTGACTTAGTTTTCTAAAACAATACAGCTTTGGGCTTGAACTCCCCGTTCCTCACAAATGCAAACCTCTCAAGTCTGGTATCGGTGATGAGTGGTTACCCTGATTCTCCATTGTCCTGAAGACCAGCCTCTTTGCCAAGGCTGCTTTCTCGGGGAAGCAAGGACCCAGAACAGACACAACTGAGCGGAAACCTTTCCTGGCCCCGCACTTCACCCCCAAGTAGCATGCAAAGCTGGTGCTAAGTTTGCTGTAGCCAGCAACCCGGGGCTGGCAGGATGAAAGGGAGCCGACCTGCAGATTCCACTCACCTCATCCAGAGCTTTTCAAATTCCCTCGGTGTAAGAGGAATATCAAACCCATATAGTGCGTTCTTTATATCCCGCCGCCGAAGAATGCCGTTGCCCTCATTATCAGTTTCTATAAAATTCTAGAACACGACAAGACAGCATTTAGTAACATACAAAACGTCTTTATGGCACTCTAGAGGATTGTCAATGGTCAATATCTGGAATAATCTAAGACATTTCTTTCTCCATCTACCTGCTTAATTACCTTTTTATCAAAGTTCCAGATACGCTCACCATTTCCTGTGAAGAAGGTGACAGAGCAAAACTTGGACAAGTATCATGTACTAGAAGGGGCTTGTTTCTGGGTAATGAGTGGTCTCAGGTGTGTGATCTGGATTCTTCCCCTGACCAACAACTTGGGTTCAAAAACTATTAGAAAGAAGGGGCAAGCAGAGCCTGGGAAATGAGACTGTAGCCCTCACAGTGGCTTCGGCTCTTTGGCCATAAGAGGGGGATGAGGCGCATGAGACCCTAGCTGTTATGATAAGATGATATGGTACCTTTTTAATGTCCACAAGGAATGCAAAATGTGTCTGGGGGATTTGTCAGCCACTTTAGAGGGCCACAGACTAGCAGGTAACGTGCGGTACTCAGCACTGACTTAAATTGTTTGTGCATAATAGCTCATCTGGCCCTTCTCATAACAACCCTGTGGGGCAGATGCAGTGGGACACGCGCAGAGTACTCTTCAAGCATCACACTCAATGGTGAAGATGGAGACAGTCCCTTTAAGGTCAGGAACAAGGTAATATCTCTGCTGCTCTCTCTTCAACATGGTACTGGAGGTGTCAGCCAGTGTAGTTAAGCAAGAAAAGGGAGTAAAAGGTATAATGGGGGGACAGGAAGAAATAGAGCTGTCATTACTCACAGATGACATGGCTGTATATATAGGAAGAATCCACAAATTACTATAATAAGAGAATTTAGCAAGGAGTCTGGATTTTATATCAATAGGTAAAATCATTCATATTTTTATATATCAGGCACAGAAAACAAATTTCAAAAAAAATTTATAATAGCATCAAAAATAGAAAGTCCTAGGAACAAATCTTACAAATGATTGCAAGACTGCCACACAGAAAAGTCTAAAACTTTACTGAAAGATACTAAAAATATCAAAATAAATGGAGATACACTATGGGCACAAACTGGAAGACTCAAAATTGTAAAGACATCATTTCTCTTCCAACGAATTTCCCAATAAGTTTTGTTTCTTTGTGAAACTTGACAAACTGATTCATAAACTCCTAAAGAACAAGGAGGAGGGACTTGCCTACCAGCTAATTAAAATGTATTACTGAGTTATGGTAACTACAAGGACGTGGTATTGGTGCCAAGACAGAAAGAGTGACCAGTGGGACAGAGTGAGGAGCCCAGAGACACCCATGGGCCTTGATGCAGATCGTGGTGTTCCCATAGATCAGTGAGGGAAAGGCTGGGCTTTCCAGGGGCTAGACAGCTGGGTCTCCACACGGAAGAGCACAAGTAGCCTCCCAACATGCAGGAAACAGGCGGTGTGGATTTCAAGGCCAGGACGTGAATGGCTACACGGGAAAGCTGCTAGAAAGACCTGGGAAAGCTGCTAGAAGGACCTGGGAAAGCTGCTAGAAGGACCTGGGAAAGCTGCTAGAAGGACCTGGGAAAGCTGCTAGAAGGACATCTTCACGACTTTGGGTGGAACACAGTTTCTTGGACAAGACCTACAAGGAAATGTTAATACATCTGACTACCTCAAAAGGAAGAACTTATATTTACCAAAAGATATCCTATGAGAAGGGTGGAAACACAGAACACACACTGGGAGAAGACATTTGCATCGCATATCACTTACGAAGACCAGGAGCCAAACTGTCATAGGAGCTCCTTTTGACCAATGAGAAATAGCCAGACAACCCAGTGTGAAAACGTACAAGCAGGCACTCGAGGGAGAAAAGAAATCTGACTCAGGAATAAGTGAGAAGATGCTTACTCTCATTAGTAACCCACACACGCTACCTAATGCTACAGTGAAATACTGTCATACATCCACTACAGAGGAGAAAAATGAAGTCTGACAGTACCAAATGCCATCACAGTGGAGCCGAGTGGCTGGGACTGAAGCCGACAGCCCAAGGAGCCAAAGCTAGTCACCGTCTGGCCCTTTACACAGTGTGCCACGCCGTCTAAGATGTGGACAGTGTTCTCCTCCTTCATCTGGATGGTGGTTACGTGACAGGATACAGCTTGGGATACATGCTACCTTAAACATCCCTAAACTATGCACGTATGTTATTATTATGTGTATTACGATACATACACATGTGTTCATGTATATTATACACACATATAAATATATACATATTATACATAGTGCACATACATATAATAGGTATCAGTATTATATTCCACTGTAGTGTCACAGCTTAAAAAACAAGCTTAAAAACAAGCCACTTCAATCATTAATTCACACAATTCTTTAGCGCCTTATTGGTATTTACACCACAAGTCTCTTGGGGACAGAGACCAGGTCCTTTTTTGGTCACGGTCTCTTTAACATCTTGTAACAGTGCATTGTTAATTCATAATGTTTGCTGAAGAACTCAGAGAACTTGGTTTCCAAAGACACTTCCATGGGAATGAGCCCGTGAGACCGCCCAGAATGGGGTGATGGCTGCGTATGTCCAAGCATTCGGCTGGAGGCATCCTTGGCCCAGCCTGGCTGACAGGCTCACTGGGGCCCCTAGCTGAAGATGGCTGGATGGCTCCATACTGGAATTCTTGTTCAAGTTCCACATGCAGTTTTCCCAGAGACTACATCCCTTCTGATATTCGCAGGTCCCGGTTGGTGAATCCTCAACAGCGATGCAGCATAAGGGAGCCGTGGCCCCTGCTTTGAGGCACCCCAGAAGGAAAGAGCAGGGGTGTGCCGGTGGCTGGGGACCACCCACCTCATCACCGGGAGGCTGCTGGTTTTAGCTACGCATCACCGTACTTTCTGTAGGTTCAGAATTCAGAACGAATGCCTTCAGAGCTTTATTCAAAAGGAAGCAAAAGAGTGGCAGAGCCGTCCTACTACTAAGACACGCAGGGTCGTTCAGTCCTGTGGGGTCTGAGAGAGGCGTGGGGATGGGCAGGATGCCTGGCTCGTGACAAAGTGGCTCCACACACCCCATTGGAGCCGTTCTGCTCGCTCTTCCTCTGCAACCCTCTGAGTCCTCTTCCCTCCCCACACTTGCGCCAGGCTGAGTTCTAGAAGAGACAGATTTGAGGCTGCTGGTTTAGCAGCAGAGCACTCTGGGGTCCCCGCGCCTCCTCTGAACACACTGGGGTTTCTGTAGAGCGTCAAGGATAAAGATGACTTTGAGAGGCCACGGAATCAAGATGTGGATAGGCAAGTGCAGAGGACATGCTCACAGCAGTGAACACAGAGACAGAGAGGGGTCGCCAGCCCAGATGGGGGCAGGCCTGGGCGGGGAGCAGCGAAGGCCCCACAGAGCCATTGTAGAGCCAGCGGAAGAAGCATTTCAGGAAGGATGGATGTCACAAGGCAGAAACGAAGACCTCCGCACCCTCCGGTCACCCCCCTAGCAGCCTGTTCATTTTCCCCAGAGCGCCCACCTGCTTTGTTAATTATCTGCCTTTGCTCCTTAACCGGCCCCCGCCCTGGTCAGTGAGCTGAGAGGTGGAAGCAGAGAGACCTTTGCTACCACGGAACCCCTGGCACAAACCCACGCGGCCTAGAGGTGTGCTGCATACCTCGAAGTGGGGCAGGTCGCAGCTGGGAAGGGCCTGGAAGTGGCCCTGGGAGCAGCGCCAGCGGAGGAGGCGTGATTGGGGCAGGAGGAAGAGGGGACAGAGGTAGCCGGGAGGAGAGGTGGGCCGAGAGAAGCCGAGGACAGGGCGTGGGGAATGGTGCCACACAGTGTGCTCTGCCCTCTTTCGGCTGGCGTGCCTATGCGGCCGCAGCTCACAGCCCAGAGCTGGCCCTGCACTCCCAGGGGAAGGCTCCGGAAGGCCAGCACTGCCCAGTGGGTGTGCGAGGACTCGATCCGTGTGATTTGCACCCTGGGCCACTGCACAGTCAACTCTGAGGACAGAGGACTGGGGAGAGGCAGCCCCGGGCGGCCCAGGACTTACAGGAGGACAGAACTTCACGTTGCGCACAGGCCAAGAGAGGCAAACATTGAAAGAAAATGACCAAATGAAACAAAGTGGAGGCATTCTTCACAACAACGTGAAAATACCTCCATAGTGCAGTCTTAAAGATACTCCCTAGGGCGAAGTTATTGTGTCCTTGCTACATTATGAAAGGAGGATCCCACGCCCCAGACTTCTGGATGAACCGAGTCCTGCATGCTCGGTTCTACTGTCCTGGGGGTACAGCTGTCGTTAGATTATGTTCCTGCCTCAACACCAAACAAGTGTACATGACTGCCCGTCGAGGGCATTCACCTTCAAAACGGGCTTCCTATAATTTTGGAAGGCAGGAAGAAATACCACTTAAAGATGCATATTTTGAACTGTGTACAAATAATATGACAGTGTCATTTCTTCTTACTTAAAATTTTAATTTATATCAAACCTGAGATAAAGCTAGGAATTTCTGTCTATGTAACTCCAACAATTACTCATTTTTCTAAACATCAGTTGACCTTGAATGTGAGAGTTTATTTTGAAAAAGTATTTTAAGAATAGCAGGAGTCACGGATGGGGTATACAAAGACTGGATCTAAACAGCTTGATCATCCCAACGATCTGGGAACACTGAAATACATTTCCTTTCCTTTTAAGGAAATAATCATTTTCTTACCTTAGATAAGTCTGACCATCTGGTTTTTGCTTTGGTAACAAGATACTGATGAGCCTGTTCACAAGCTAGTTCTGAATCTGTGACCTTCTGTTTTGGTCTTAAAAGAAAAAAAAAATAACCGTGTTTAAATTTAATGGACTCATTAATCTCCCAAGGGATTCCCCATCCCCATTCATTTCAAAGACCCCGCTAAAGTCTGTTATTTCACATCTGGTCTAACTTAATTCTTAAAATACAGTCTTATTTCCCCAGCTGTATGTTAGGGAAGTCTTCTTAAATTTTATAAGTCCTTGTTTATTTTCAGATAAATGCTGTTCAACTTTTTCTGCAGCTCACAAAACAAACAGGGCTCATTTATTCTCAGAAGGGGGAAAAACACAATAGAATAGTAAGTATCTTAGAAGAAAACAGCTAAAAACTTTTATTTCTGAACTCACACACGGAAGTGACTGGAACGCAGACTTCAGGAACAGCGGGGGAGGACTGCTTACTCGGTCCCAGCTGATGTGCACAGGTTGGGCTCACAGTACGTAAAATGATCAAAATTCTGTTTATTTCCTCACAGAATGATGGACACGGAAGACACTTTAAAAAAAACACCTGTGCTTACCCCCAAGGAGAGGCCACGGCGAGGGGCAGTGAGGGCTGTGGCCGAAGCAATTTGAGGTGCCCTGGATTCTTCCACTAATTGCGGGGCGGGGATGGTGTATGAAAACCTGTAAAATCTTTCCCTGCCTAGTCTTCTAATTGCTTTGCTCCTAGGGGCACCTCTCACTCCATTTCTGGGCACCTGAGCTTTGCACATCCAGATCTGCACCTGAAATAGTCTCCCTGGAGATACAAGAGCGCTCGAGACATTCCTCCAGCAAAACGGACCGTACACACATCACCCCAACAGTTTCCTGAAATAGGATCACATCTGAGGACCCACTTGGAACCCGCACTTATTCACGGGCCCCTCGGGTGAAGCACATCTTGCCTGAGAGTGGGTAAGAGGGACATCTGACCGAGGCCTATCCAGACCCTCATAGAAATTTCTCCTTATGGGACCCAAGAAAGCCAGTGTGGGGGACAGACAGCAAACAAGCTCCATGTAGCCCCTTTAAAAAAGTATCATTTCTGCTTCTGCAAATGAACTGACTCTAAGAAATAAAGTCTAAAGTCAACCACCATATACTGCCAATTGAGAAAATGCAGGAATTTGTGTGTTCCACACGACGCAAGTGAAAGGTTTATGTAATCCCCAAAGAAGGGCTGCTTTGAACATGACCATCTGTGTGTGACACTCGGGTTGGCAGCACTGCAAGGGGTTCTGGGGTAATGATGGCCGCCATGGGCTCAGGGACCCGTGCGTGCTGAGCACTGCCGGTCAGGTGACTCGCAGGATCTTGAGTTTTCCCCGAAATCCTGGCATTACCATCCCACTTTGCAAAAGAGGAAGCTGTGGTTTCGAGAGGTTAAATAATTTGCCGAAACCACACACAGCCGGTATCTGGGAGCCATTCAAACTCAGGCTTTAGACGCCTTAGATGCCTTTCTCAGTACCGCTTTTGCTCCCATTGGAAGATACATGTTTGGTGCTCCTTTAACCCACTCTTCATAGGAAAACATCCATTAAATATTACATTTTTTTTTTTAAAGTAGTTTCCACGTCCAGCACGGGGCCCAATGCGGGGCTTGAACTCATGTCCCTGGGGATCAAGACCTGAGCTGAGATCAAGAGCTGGATGCTTAAGCGACGGAGCCACCCAGGCATCCCCAGATACTACGTTTCACAGAGGTGAGGGCCACCTTTGGTTTTTATGCGCCGAGGGGTCCTCCTTCCACTTAGCATGTCAGTTTCAATTCAACAAATGCAGCATTCCCAGTGTGCTGCTAGAGCACCAGGCACGGCGCAAGGGCTGGAGAAGTGCAGCCTGCGGCTTCTGCCCACCAGACAAGACTCTTCTGGAAGTGCCACTCTGTCACGCATTTCACAAGCAGACGGCAAGGCAGGTCACAGCAACTAGAATCAACAGAGCAAGCAGTACTAATAGCGCTCTGTGTGGCTTCTCCTTCCAATCCCTTCGAAGAAATGCTGGTGCTCCCAGACAGCTGTCCTGGGGACCACTCCTCAAATTCCTCGATGATCTACAGTGCCCAGCACCTGCGAGTCACCAAGTTCATTGGTGGCCGTGATTACCCCAGAAACCTACACTGGGCTACTGACCTGTGTGCCACATACAGAGGGCCTTATTTTAATTACATCAACTGTGAATTACATAAATTGTGACTCCCACAGTTTGGCAAACACAAGTTCTTGCATTTACTCAGTTGGCAGGGTGCTGAGGACCAGCGGCAGATTGGGTGGGGTCTCTTCCCTCTTCCTTAGTTACCGTTCGTTCAAATGGACCAAATGCGGATGGGCCCAGTTTCATTTTCCCTCCTGGAAAATGTTAGCTCGTGGGGGTCCATGTGTAAACTATGGCAGGCACACCTCCCTTTATCAAGTCCTCACCCCAGTTTTTAAATTCACCAATTACTTGTATACTGCCGAATCCAGGGGTCTTTACTGGCTTTCTGTTCCATGTGTCACTGTTAATAATCTCTCCCCTCTCTGGTGGTCTTCATCATGCTGCTCTTTAAATGACACAATGAAGGGGGCACCTACCCTGGGGCCAGGCAAATGTGCCTTCAGTCAGTGTGATTTTTTGCCCCTACCTGGCTCCCTCCACCCTTGACCACTCCTTTCTTTCCATCCCAAAGTTTATTTACTCTTCTGAAAGGTCATCCCTTCTTATGTCCCCAACCACACCCTGATGCCTTTTACCCACCCGTCTGTACCGCTAGTGCTATAATGTCACCTGCTTTTCCGTTCCATCTCTCTCCAACTGCCTACTGGACTCCACAGAATTATGGAATTTCAAGGGTGGAAAGGGATCCAAAGGTCAACCAGTCTAATCCTTTGTCTGTAGTTCACCACTAAAGGTTTTGGAAGGTTGGCAGGATTATGTTGCATTTTCACAATTATTGCTTATAGGACTATAGGTCCTAATGATGCATATTCCCCTGCCTTTACCTTTAGGGTCCTTCTAAATCCAACCTGCACCCAGAGGTCTCACCTGAACTTCCCCCAAAGGATACAGATTCTATGTCTGCAAAGTCAATGTACCCAAACTGATCTAACTAAATCCAAATCCAAACAGCCCCCGCCAATCCAATTTCTCTTCTAGGCCATAAGTCTTGATCATTTCCTTAGGGGCCCATGCTCAAACCAGGGACTCCTAAGATTTTTCTATCCATTTCTCCCCTGTCCCATTTTACATACTCATCTCCTCTAGAGAGATCAGAAGGTTTTTCTTTGGCCTTTTCCAAAAGTTACTGATTTCCACTCCTATTACCTGACTCTTTAGATCTTGATAGGAAGACACAGTCTTCCTATCAGCCAGTCTGTCAGACACAAACATATACGAACTCTTACTATGTGCTGCTCTAGGTCCTACAAACACACTGAACAACAATGTGGACAGAGCCGACATCCTCGAGGAGCTCATACTGCAATGGTGGGAACTTAGAGTAAACACATGGAAAAATGAATGAATCAGATAACTTCAGATACTGAAGATGGGTGAGAGGCACATGTTCAGCTAAGAAGTCCAGGGAGAAGCTCTCTGAGGCATGAGCGATGAAGAGGCAGCTGTGTGGTCTCAGGGACTAGCACTCCAGGCAGGTCAAGAGTCCCAGTTAAGGTGGAGTAAGCACACTCCCATCCTCTGTCCCCCACTGATTACAACTAAAAACTCTAGACAGAATACAAAAAGTAACCCTGAGGACACTAAAAATTAAACAATAGGAGGCTGATGGAGAGGGAAATCAAAACTTGAAGAATGACTGATAGAGTGTGAGTTTTGTGGGTTCTTTACCACTCATATTCCCACCTTAGGCTTAAGGGCAGTCCTGATTCTGGAACTGTGTAGCAGGCATGGACTAAAAAAGCTCCAAAAGAAAGCCTGTTCTTCTGACCAAAGAACTCGGAAGGAAGGTCCTGAAGTACAAAGAGGATGGGGGCAGAATGCCTCTTTTGTCTCTTTTCACCCTTCTGGCCCTGATCCCAGGACAAAACTGCACTTTTGTGACAGGGCCAGCAGTAGTAGTGGCCAAGTAGGTCCCTAAAACTGCAACTCTTCTCCTTCACCAGAGGACACGCTCTGTGTTCAAGGAATGTGGAAGGTATCCACATTATTGTTTTTCTCTCACTATGTTGCCCTGGGGGTGGACCCAGTCATAGGAAGTACATAACAGTACAGGTAGGCTAAAACCTAGTTTCCAATCAGAAGACCAAAAACTAAGGCCCTTTCTGGGGGCTGTAGAGTGTGGGGAGAAATAGAGAGGAGTGATCTGGAAAATAGTTTGCCCAAATCTGTACAGGAAGTCCCAGGTTCACCTCTGCTGTGCACATGTGTGAAACTAGCCCAAAGCAGCAGAGCAGAAACCTTGAGAACTTGACTGCTGCATGGTGAAGACTTGCCCCTGGGTGCTGTACACATGGGCTGGCCTGCTAGTGCTACAGTGACCTTGAAATTAAACTGACAGGGAAACCACAGAAGGCAGGTCAGGACTTGCAGTCTGAACCTAACTGGATTGATGGTCTGCTTAAAAAAATAAATAAAAAACAAATCAACATGCTCCTGAGGATTTTAATAGGGCCAGAATATCACAATATAATATTAAAAGTGTCCAGATACAATCCAAAAATCACTTGGCACACAAAGAACCAGGAAAAGCTCAACAATTTTCAAGGGAAAAGACAACAGAAACCCAAATCCAAGATGACCCAGATGTTGAAATTATCATATTTTAAAGCAGCTATGATAACCAAGAAGTAAGAGTAAATGTCCTTGAAATAAGTGGAAAGATGGATGTTCTGAGCCAAGATATAGAAGCTTTAAAAAAAAAAAGGCTGGGGGAAGACAAACACCAAATGGAAACTTTAGAACTAAAAAATACAACTGAAATAAAATTTTCACTGGACTGGCTCAAAGACAGAATGCAGATGACAGAGGAGTGAGTCAGTGAACTTGAAGACAGATGAATAGAATTAATCCAATCTGATCAACAGAAAAAGAAGAGAGAATAATATAGCCCCAGGGACTAATATAGGGACGTGTAATACAAAATCAAAAAGTCTGACGTTAATGTCATTTGGATATAACAAGGAGAGGAAGGAGAGATTGGTACTGAAAAATTTTAAAACGTGAGGAAATAATTGCTGGAACCTTTCTAAACTTGATGAAAAACACAAATTTAGAGATTCAAGAAGTTCGGTAAGCCCCCAAAAAGATAAACATAGAAAGTCATGCTCAAACACATCATACTAAAACTACTCAAAACCAAAGATAAAGCAAAAAGTCTTAAAAGCAACTTGAGGAAAACAACAGTTGCCACATAGGGTGCAAGACCATCTGAATGACTGCAGACTTCTCACCACAAACCATGGAGGCCTGAAAGCAATGGATTAACAGTCACAAAGTGCTGTGAAAACAACTGTTGACCCAGAATTCTATACCCAGCAAAAATACATGTTAGGAATGAAGAAGCAAGAGAGATCTTCTCAGTGAAGGAAGACTAAGACAATTTGTCTCCAGTAGACATGCTCTAAAAGACTTGCTGAAGGAAGTTCTTCAGAGGAAGGAAAATGATAGCAGAGAGAAATTTAGAACTTCAGAAATAAAGGAAGAGAAGCAGAAATGATAAGTATAAATATGCTATTTTTCTCAGATATCAAAATGCATGAAGCATAAATGGACAGACCTGGAAGGAGGTATAGACAAATGCATAACTGTTTTGAGAGACTTCAACACTCCTCTCTTAGTAACTGATAGAACAAATAGAAAATAAGCAAGAACACAGAAGACCTGAACACTATTAAGCAACTTGATCTTACTGGCACACTCTACCCAACAAGAGCCAAATACACATTCTTGTCAAGTATCCATGGAATACGGATACTAACACAGACCATCTCTAGGGTCATAAAATAAAGCTGAACAAATGTCAAAGAATTAAAATCATACAAAGCATGTTTTCTGACCACAACAGAATTAAACTAGGAATCAATTACAGAAAGATAGTTGGAAACCATGCCAATATTTTGAAATTGACAAAAACACACTTTTAAATAATTGTGGATCAAAAGAAAGTCTCTAGGGAAATTAGATAGTATTTTTAACTGAATGAAAATTAAAACCATAACATATCCAAGTCTGCGGAATGTAGCCAACTCAGTGCCTATAAGGAAATTGACAGCATTTAGGGTTTCTCTTAGAAAAGAAAGAACTTGAATAAAAAAATCTGAGTTTCCAAACTTAATAAAATAAAAAAGAAGAGCAAACTATACTCAAAGCAAGAAGAAAGCAGGAAATCATAAAGAGGAGAAATCAATGAAATTTAAACAGAAAAACAATAGAGTAGAATCAATGAAGCAAAAAAGTGGTTCTTTGAAAATATCAATAAAATGATAAATCTTTAGCTAACCAGATCAAGAAAAAAGGAAGAGAAGTCACCAACTACCAATATCAGAAATGAAAGAAGGGATATCGCTAAGGACGCCACAGATATTAAAAGAATAAGAAAGGAGAAATACTATGAACAACTTTATTCCCATGAATTTAACAGCTTAGATGAAATGGACTGATACCTGAAAAAACACAAACTGCAAAAATTTATTCAAAAAGGAAGAGAAATCGTGGGTGATCTAACTATTAAATTAACTAGATTCATAGTTCAAGTATTTCCAACAAAGGAAATTCCAGGATGTGATCACTTCTTTGGTGAATTATATCAAATATTTCAGGAAGAAATAATAATTTTATATAATCCAGAAAATGGAAGGAATTGGCATTCATGACTTTCAGTTTTTCTTAGAGAACCTTCAAAGAACAACAAAAAAAGTATTTATTTTCTTGATGAGATAAAACTCATTCTATCGCAATACCACATGGGTCCACTGACCCTTCTCATATATATTATGGGGTCTTAGTGATCTTGATTTCAATTTTACTAGATCGATTTCATTATCCTAAGAAATGGTCAATCATTACTCATTAATTGTTTCCAACTATCCCAAGAAATGAGACTAAAACAGCAATAAGAAAACAAAAAATGAGGGGAATCGCCTAGCTGAGGACATGCTATTGAAATGAATCACTCCCCAGTCTCCTGATTGCACTGCCCAAAGTATACCAGCATCTTTCAAGAAGTATAAAAGGAGACAGTGACACCATCTTTGTAGTCTTCTGTTAGTTTTCATTGAACACAGTGAGAAATTCAGAATGCTTATTTCACGCTCAAATGGCAGAGGGAAGAAAACAGATAAGAAGCTGTTTCCCAACGATCAGATGAACTGGAAGAGGAGTGCACACAGACAGAACACTCTGGATTCCAGTGATGATGGTGAAACCGATCATATAAGCCAAATCTCTTGACAAGTGAATGATATATTTCTAAGAACAAAAGGTAAATTTGGTATTTTAAATTCAGCTAGTCATTCAACAGGAAGGACCTGATCATACAATATTTTGTGACAAGAAGCTGGAGCATCTAATTTTGCTAAAAGGACACGTGACAGTGTTGTTTCATTGTCTATGATACACATGCACCAAAATGCACTTGATGTGGGTTGTCAGTAGATAAATGGACAGGCAGGTGTGTCTTAAACAAGGGAAGAGACTGGAAGGGAAGAGATAATATAAAAATGGAACAGGTCATTGGACCAATCATTTTAATCAGTATTTATACATCTAAAAATGAAAATGTTTTGCAGTTATGAATCAAACAAGATGGTCTTACTCTCTTCAACCAATTTACAACCCTCAAAGTTCTCAAAAGTATTGTGTTTTGATAATGTCGTTGGCTAGTGAAGAAGGCCCAGAAGGCAGAGGGGCCCCAGCAAGAGGTTGGGATGACTTCCAGAAAGGGATGGCATTGAGGTTTGGCTGGTGGGGGAAAGAGAGGCTGGTGTAGTGGGCGAGTGAAGGAGAGTGAGGTCTCTAGGGAGAGAAAGGGGCCCCTCCAAACAGGCACCCTGGGTTCACATCTCGGCCCCCACCCATCACCTGGGTCCCTTCTCTGGAAAGTCTACTAGTAGTCCCCTCCCCCACCCCCGCCCCCCGCTTTCAGGGTATTAAAGGATATGTCTTCACAAAGCATGGGCATGGGGTCTGGCCATGGGAGGGTCTGGCTTTCTAAAGCAGTGTCTTAGTTGGGGTCTCTGCACTATCTCTACCAGACCCTTGGAGGCCACACTGGGTCTCCCTGGGCTGCAGGCTCTCCTCCTTTACTTCCATCCTCTACTCTGGGGCTGCTGAAGGATCTTTCTGCAGCACAATGTGACCCCCTCCCTCCATAGCACAAAACCCTCTCCTGCTGGTAAAGGATGAACTCCCCAGCCCAGGTCTCTGGCCCCTTCTCAGCTGGCCCTCCTGCCTCTCCAGGATTCCCCTCCTACCATACCCCACCATCCATGCATGCCATTTCTGCACACATATCCTCTCCTCATTTCCCCAGTGTGCTCGACATTCCCACCTCAGATTTTGTAAGTGCCGCTCTCTGGCCTTGAACCGCCGTCTGGTAGTCTGCACCTGACAAACCCCTACTCTCACCTCAAGATCCCACTCAGATGTCCCCCTTTTCCTGTGCACCTCACGCAGGCTTAGCTGCTCCCATCTCTGTGGTACTTCAGACAACCTTACATTTCAGTGTAGCTCTTTATTTTTGTACCTGTCCCATACACAGCCATTATCTCCTTCAAAAGGAACCTTATTCATCTTTGCATCACCCCGTCCCGGGGCAACAACTAGCACATAGCAGACCCTCAGTAAATATTTGTTGAATGAAGGCATACATACAAATAAGAAGGCTGAGTCATTTGAATGGGAAGATGGCGCTTTGTGGTTGAAATTTTCTAGGTTCATTCTGCATACATTTTCCAGAAAATTCTTTGGGAAGGATATTTTTGTATTGTTTTAATGTTAAGCAATCAAGTCTCATATTAAAACTCCTCAGAACTTGAGCAATTGGAAGCAGGTGTCCAATTCACATGCTATATGATCATTTCACTTAGAGAGAGACTACAGTTGTTTTCTTTCTGGCTGGCTTTTCTTAAAGTACAGGCAAAATAAAACCAACGAATTCAGAGAGAAAAACTAAAGAGCAGTATCAGAGGGCTTCTGCAGCCTGGCCAAGTATCATGCAATCTGGCCCAGCAATGGGGGTTCCTGAGGGCTCCCCGCTCCAGGGAGCTCTCTTGCCTGGTGGAGGGAGTAGGCCACTGGTACCTCAAGGGCAGAACAGCCTAGTGAATGTTACTATTATGCAGAAAACACATCTCTGCATTATCGTAGTGGATGGTAATGCTTCCAAAAATAGTAGTATTGGTCAAGGAGTGGCTGAATGGCTTCTTCATTGAAGTTTGTTGGCATTCAACAGATCTCAACGGGATAGATGGTACTGGGATTGCTGTTACTGCTTAAGGGGGCATATACTCTCACTGGGAGAAATGGAGGAGACAAATGGAGTTCCAGCCGGGCTGGACATGCAGACTCCTCTCCTCACCGGCATGGAGTGGACAGGGGCCGGGAGTGGAGCACTGCCTGGGAAAGAGCTGGAAGGGTCCTTGCATCTCCCCAAACAGTTGCACAGCTGACCCCAGGTTTATAAAAAGAAAAAGATATTCAGTCAACCCTTGAACAGTGAGGGGGTTAGGAGCACCAACCCGCATAAGTCAAAAATCCCCAAAGAAGTTCTGACTACCCCCCCTCCCAGATTAACTACTAATAGCCTACTGTTGACTGGAAGCCTTACAGAGAACACAATCGATTAGCCCATATTGTGTATGTTACATGTATAAATACACTGTATTCTTACAATAAAGCCAGGGAAGAGAAAATGTTAAGAAAATCATAAGGAAGAAGGGGTGCCTGGGTGGCTCAGTGGGTTAAGTGTCTGCCTTCGGCTTGGGTCATGATCCCAGGGTCCTAGGATAGAGCCCCACATCAGGCTCCCAGTTCAGCGGGGAGTCTGCTTCTCCCTCTGCTCCCCTTCCTCGTACTCTTTCGATCTCTCTCTCTCTCAAATAAATGAAAATCTTAAAAAAAAAGAAAATCAGGGGCACCTGGGTGGCTCAGTTGTTAAGTGCCTGCCTTCGGCTCAGGTCATGATCCCAGAGTCCTGGGATCGAGCCCTGCATGGGGCTCCCTGCTTCGCAGGAAGCCTGCTTTTCCCTTTCCCACTCCCCTTGCTTGTGTTCACTCTCTTGCTGTCTCTGTCTGTCAAATAAATAAATAATCTTAAAAAAAAAGAAAATCGTAAGGAAGAGAAAACACGTTTATAGTACTGTACTGTATGTATATAAAAAAATCCACATATAAGTCAACTGGCAGGGTTGAAGTATCCTGTGTTGTTCAAGGGTCAACTGTGTATGTATAGGTTTACATTCACAAGAAAAGCCTGAAATGATACTCAGTTTCCATCAATTACCATAAGGGGTTCTGTGGTTCCCCAATGCACACAGATTGTGTGGGCTGACATGTTAGTAGCTGGACGAGTGTCCTCTCGACAAGTGTTAGCGTGCAGCCCCCGGGAGTGGTCCAGCACAGATCAGACAAAGGGCAGGGTGCCAAGAGGTCTTGGAAGGCTGAGCAACACACATATACACCTGACCCCCACTTTATAAGAGAAAATATGTAAGTATCTGTATTTGTGTGCCTTGAAAGAAGACTGGTATGATTCACGGTGAAATGCCAAATGCCAACACGATGCTTATGGGTGGCTAGGTGAGGTTGTACCTTCTAATCTGCACCTGTAATTTCTAGCTTTTTTTACATTGATCGCATAGTCCTTGTGTGATTTTTCTGGAATCACCAAAAAGACAAAATAATTGCTCCCAGGGGGCAATTCTGCTCCCCCTGGCACCCTGCGGGCATGGCGGAAGCGCGGGATTGGGCGCGGGCAAAGGCGCTGAGCCGCCCTGTCCTCTTACCTAATGAGTCTTTGAGGCACATCATCTGTTCCGAATGGTCTCTTCTCACACAGATTTCGAAATTCCCGATAATTTAGAGTGACGCTGAGTCTCAAGCCAAGAAGGCCCAGGAAACGCTCAAAGTCTTCATCTTTAAGATTGAACAGTAAGTGCAGTAGCAATCTCTGAAGATCATGCATGTTGATTATGCCATCCCTGTCAGTGTCTATTTTAAAGAAGGCAGAGTAGGGGTCCTAAAAACAAAACGCACACGTCAAAGCACTTCCTTCTGAACCCCGACGACAACACACTTACAACCCCACACAGAGGGACTCGTCTCCAAAACGAGGAAGGGGCAGCCTTCCCCCTCCTGCTTTTGGGAGCCCTCGCTCCTCCAGGAATATCCTTGCCATGATGTTTTTCCCAAGAAATGATAGACCATGTTCTCCGGTGCCCTCTTTTAATGCAAAGAGTCCAGGAAAAGGGACAAGAAGGGCTTATCTTTCCCCTTCCCTCTGCTTATGGTACCGCTCCTTCCAGCACCGGAAGTAAGAGGATGCTGGAGCTTTCCGGGGCAGAGAAACATCTAGATCTCAATGTTTCTACAGAGGGTTCATGATGTTTGGTGACTTCTCTCTACAGGAAAATGAGTGCAGTACTGGATGGCACCCCGAGGGGCCATCCAGAGGCCAGGGCCCGGTGTTTGAGGACCGTGCTGAGGAACCAGCCCTGGCTGAGCTCTGCGTGCCTGCTGTACCCACAGGACGCGGCACGGGTGCGCCTGCTCAGTCGGTGGTGCCGCACGAGGGCACGGCCATCCCCATCCTGCAGATGAGGAGATGGAGGCTGGGAGCAAACTTGTGATTTAGAGGCCGTGCTGCCCCTCCTGGAGGCGGGTTGTTTAATTTCAAATCCCAGCTCTGCTACTTCATTTTGGGGTAACCTTAGGCAAGATCTTTAACCTGGCCACACTTTCATTTTCTCATCCGTAAAATGGGGATGGTGAAAGTCCCTACTTCCTGGGGGGGTGGTGAGGGTTGAATATGCTAATGTATGCCAATCACCTGGCACGTTTTCTAAGTGCCCTAACATGTTGTCTGTTACTATTACTGTTGCCCGAGGTCAAACAGCAAGTGCCTGACACTCAGGCTTTGAAATGGGCTCTGTCTCGGCCAATGCCCGTGTTTCCCCCAAATGCACTTCCCGTGTCTCAGACTTGAAGAGTCGATGATGTGGCCTCAGCATCCCTCGTCTCCATCAGTACCTGATGCAGCCCCCGCACCCCCCACCCCACTCCACCGCCGCGGGTTCCTCTGGTGACTCTGGAGGCGCTGCACTCATACCTGCATGTCCCGGGATCTGCCTTATTTATAACAAAGCGAGACCCGCTATGACTCAAGTGTCTAGTTCAGACATCTTGGGATTTTGTGGAGAGATCTGTCTTCACTCCTGCATTCACTCAGCACCTCCTACGTGCAGTCACTGCACCGAAAGGTATGGGGACCGACTTCCAATGCTGCCCCTGCCTCTCGGGGGCACCACCATCTAGCAGGCAGGTACCTGTGTCACCACCGCTGGGGACTTGCTCGGGGTGCAGGCCACCTCTTTGCTGCTGATTCCCACGACACCGCCAGCGCCAGGCCCTCCCACACCCTCCAAGCTCACATCTGCAGGGGCTCTGGGGCATCTCGGCTTGGATGTCAAACCAAACAAGCCCCAGGTCAAGCCCCTGACCTCCGAGCCCCGCCCTCAACTGGCTCCTCCTCGGCTTTCCCACGTCCAGAGATGACAGGCTTTCTTTCACAGACCTTGGCGTCAAGCCCGGCCCCTGCTTTCCTTGCGCGCGCCGCCCCGTCCCAGTGCCGCTCCCCGGACCCCACAGGAAGCGCACGAGGGGCTGGGGGCGCCCCCACTGTTGCCACCGCCCGCTCGCACAGCCCCAGTCAGTGCCCACCGCGCCTCTGCTCACCCTGCCGGCTCTCCGCCGCATGCACAGTCCGGTCCTAAGTCCTGCTACGGCCCCCAAGCCCAGAGACCCCTCTGCCCTCATTCCTCTCCTCTGCCCCCTTGCTGGCCCAGGAACATGCTAAGCCTGCCTTGGGCATCTCAGGGAATTCTCCACAGTACCTGCACCCTTTGGCGTGTCCGCTCCAACGTCACCTCTCAGGGAGCATTTCCTGACCCCCTCAGGACAACGGCACCCTGATTGGTCCCTGACACTCACCCTGCCTTACTTTTCTTCATAGAGCATGTCACTGCCTGACAAACTGGAGACTTATGCCTTCACTGTCTCCTCCCTTTCTGGAAGGTAAACATGTGACTGGGGCTCTAATCTGTTGCTCGTATCTGCAGCTCAGAGCGCTGCTCCATAAACACCTGTGGAATGAAGCTGGTGGGTCTGGAGAGGGCAAGTGTTCCCTGAGCACCTAATACGTGCCAAGCACTCTGCTGGGCAGACACACATTGTAACTACAACACGGTCCCTGACATCGAAGTTCTCACAGTCCAGTAGGGCACAAAGGCTGCAAGCCAACGACAGCAAGTCCGTGTGGCAGGTGCCGGAAGTTAGGCGTGAGAGCTGTGCTCACTGCCAGCCTGGACTGCCAGATGATGGGGACAGGCCATATGCCATGGAACCCACATTGAAAATCTTCACAAAAATAAAGACCTTCATCATTCCCCACATCTTGGTCTTTGGCTCCCCAGAATGAAGACTCCTAATTTTATTGGAGTCACACAGATGCAACCTCTACTAGACATGTGGCTTTGGGGTAAGTTTCTCCCCATATTAGACCCCTGGTTTCTCCATCTGTTAAATGAGGATGCTAATGCCTACTTGATAGGGTAGTGTAAGGATTTAAACAAATGAGGCCATGTAGGTAATCCTTCCAGTTCACAGCCTGGCATGGAATGTGAGGTCTTTTATTCATTCAACAAATACATATCGATCATGTATTACATGGCAGGCACTGTGGTGGCCGTTTGAGTTACTGTGGATGATTCAGGAACAACTCAGCCCTAATGTGTCATAGGATTACAAGTCCACATGCACTTGTGCTGGAAGGGGAATGGACGGCAGCCGATCTCCCCACAGATCGGAAGGTGAGGGGAAGCACCGAGCACTTAAGAAAGATCAGAGCTTGGGTAGGAGTTAACTGATCAAAGTGGTTGGACTGGCAGTCCAGGCAAAGGAACAGAATGTGCAAAGACATGAAGGTGAGGAAGAACACTGGCTGGAGTGTGAAGTGAGGAGGAGAGGGGTCAAGGTACAGCTGACTGGGGCCTGCAGGCCAATCAGGCAGGACTGAAGCCGGTCCTAAGGGGACCAGCAAAGGGGATGCTCTGATCAGGGCTACATCCTGAGGCCAGCCCACAAGGTCCAATGTCGAGGACAGACCATGAAGTGAAAAATGAAGTTGAGAAATATATGTATGGAATGATCCCATTTGTGTGTATGGGGGGGGAGGGGTAGATCCTGATTGTTTTAAAATATAAACCTGAATCCATGGACACGTGCCTGACCCTGCAGAGACGCTGTCCCTGGGCTGAAGGAGCCCACAGGGGCCACAGAGAACCCATGGTCAGGTCGTGTCCCCGGGTCACCCAGGGGCTCTCTGGGCCTGCTTTCCTCACCACCGTCAGGGAGAAAAGATGTCCCTTATTTGGTCACGATGAATTATTTCCTCAGCTCTTCACGGTTTTTGGCCTGAGCTGTGGCTGTGACCCCAGCTGAGCGCTGATATGGCCTCATTTGGCTACAGAATTACTAGGTCGACAGCGGCAGCAGTTGTGATTGTATTTTAAACTAATTCAAGTTGGGTTTTTCATTATTGACGAGGAGAGACATTCAACAATTTCTCATGAATAGGAACTCAATAAAGTAAGTAAAGTGACTGTCCCTTCCCATTCAAAAATCAAGGCACATACTTTGCCTCATTCACGCCCATCTGTGAGGACAACAAGCAAACGTGCAATGACCCCAGATGTCACCCGCATCCTAGTACAGACCATGCAAACTCTGGCAATTAGAGGTTCACTTTCTCTCAACCACCAGATTATAAACTCTTGGCAGGATAGAGTGGGTGTCAACGAGTGTTCATTGAATCAGTTCGTTGTGTAATTATTTAAACTAAAGATCACTGGGAAATATGGGACATGTGTGTGCTGTCACCAAGCTTCACGGGGACCAAAGGTAGGAAAACAGTGGTGCGAGCCCAGAGCTTGGCTCTCCCCACTGAATCCCCCTCACTGGGAAAGGTGTGCAGAAGAGACAGGAGGAGGGAGAGGCCAGAAAAAGGGGTCTGGCTTGCAACAGAGTGGGTGAGTTAGTGCCCCAGGTAAGGGCAGCAGAGGGGTGCTGGCCTGGGACCCCTCTGGGCCACTCTGGCCCTCTGCTGATGGGCACAGAAGGAATGCTTGCTCCCGGGGCCTCTCTGCCTCCCCTTCTGTCCTCTCGCCCTCAGCCAGGCCTTCCTTCTTCAGAAAACCAGGCTCTTGACCCTCTACCTGACCCCGGCCTGCTCTGTGCTCCCTGGGGCTGGGCATTCGCTCAGACTGAAAACTGAGGACCAGCCCTTCTCCGCATACGCTTACAGGGACCACAGCTTTTCAAACCAAGAATTAGGATGCAGGGTCTGATGGCTGGACAGAATGTTCAAAGTCAGAACCATCCTGCAAATCCAAGCTAGACAGTCATCATAAATACATTTATTTTTAAATGGGAGCTTGGTAACCAAAATGCATCTCCAATTGGCAGTCAGTGCAGAGAAGAGGCTTCAGAAACACAGAACCATGTGGGGGCTAGCTCACCCCCAGGTTGCTCCCCACCCTTCTCTTCTGGACTCACCCCCTCCTCACCCACGTGCTCCTGCACACCCTGGGGCCTCCACCCTATAGCTAATACAGTCGGCTTATTAAATTGATCCTCCCCCTTTAATTGCTCCTTTTACTTCTCACCACAGCAGTTAAGTTGTTCTATGCCTGCCTCTGTGTTTAAATGGCTGCTGTCTATTTCTCCTGTCTTATCCATTCCAGCTTCCACATGCGACCCATCCTACCGATAAGTGAGCTTTTCCCTGAAGCCCATGACCTGTCCGCCACCTGCCTTGAGCAAGCTCCCTCTTCTAGTGTTTGCTCCTTTCTTTTTCTGGCCAGCACAATGCTGGGGGTTTAGGATTCGGTTCAGGAGCCACCTCCTCCAGGAAGTCCTCCTTAATGGGGTGTTTTCCCTGTGCCTCCGTAGCAGGCTACAGCTCCCTCTACAACCAGCAATCCCATGTGTCTGAACCATCTGCGTCTCAGAATGGATGGAGCTCCTATCTTTCATCCCCAGCTTTTAGCAGAGATTCCAGCCTATCCTAAGTGCATAATGCTCATCTGGTGAGTGAATGGGTGGTGTGAAGACGATGGATGAATGGATCCTAAATTCCCTGTAACTCAGGTTGCCCAGACCCTCCCCACCCCATCCCCTCCTTATTTCTCCAAGGCCTTTGAGAGGCAGAAGGCAGAGCCAACAAAGTGGCAGCAGGGAAGGACCTCAGGGAGGGGTGGGGATTGCAGAGTTAAGGCTGAGTCCCCCTCCCCAGGAAGGAGAGAAGGGGTGAGCCTGAGTCTGTGGTGTGTCCCATGATGAGCCGAACATAACGGGCTCCCGGAGTGACAGCCTGCATGGTTGAAGGGCTGGGAGCATGGTGTGTGTGTTGGGGGGGTGTCCAGATAAGCCAAGCAGTAGATAGGTCATAGTTTACCCGGAAGGCTTCCTTCAGTCTCTGGGGGAACTGCTTCAGGCATTCTTCAGCGGTTATAAAGTAGCTGTCTAAATTATTCTTTGAAAGAACTGGAGTCTGCAATGGGGTCACTTCTGGCCCATTCATTTTAGCATCTGAAACAATGACACAAACCAGAAGACTTCCATTAGTGGCATGCTTACCTCTTTATTTCTGTTGCAACACTGGATGTCTTCCTGTCCCAAATCCTGCCAGAATACTTGACGGGAATGAGGCTCTGTGAAGTGAACTTAGCATTACCTTGGTTATGATCTGGTTTCTTTCCCTTCAGTTTCTTGGACATTCTCCCATCACTGCAAGGACTCGTTCTCTGTACGGCGGGGCCGCACTGTCGGCCCGCACACAGTGGCCACCATGCCCGCCCGTTCTTCCAACAGGGCAGGACATCTTGCTTACCCCTCCATTCCCAGAGGCAGTGAATGAGAATTCCTGCCCAGTTTTGGTTCCTAGCCTCGTGCCCTAAACATAGCAATGTGTAAGTCAATCAACATTCCTTAATCCACCAGGTGTTTCCTGACCGCTTATCTGCTGGACACTGTACGAGGGGCCTTCAAGTATTTGCTGGTCTTTTCAACAACCTTAAGAGGTGGATTCTCTTCTTGTGCCTTGTTTACATGCAAGGAAATCTATTATTTTGCCCATTTTACATTTGAAGAGATGGAGGTTCAGAGGGTTCCCCCAACTTCCCCAAGGTCACAGAGTTCATGGACAGCAACACTGAACTCTGGCCCACCAGATTCCAGAGCCCGGCAGGCTCCTTACTGGGTTATGCCCTCTCTCTCCCCTAAAACAGAGGAAGAAACTATAATCTCTACTTAAAAAACAACCTATTTCCATCAGGTTGGGATAATGTGAGTGTGGCCTTGTTTAAAGCCAGGCTACAAACCTAGGACTTGGTTTTAGATTTGGTTCTCTGCACATGTCGCCACCACCCTCTCTCCACTGCTGTGGTCTATAGGATGGAAGGTGGGCAGACAATCTGGAGCTCGTGGGCATCCTATGGTCCAGTCTTGAACCTGGCTTTTACCTCACCTTAACTTGGGCTTGGAGTGGCCTCCCTCAGATTCACTACACCTGGCAGATAACACCTTCCCCTGTTGCTTAACTCGCCTCTGCTGTGTGCACTCCAGACCCCCGCCCTGGAGCCAGCCTGGTGCCTAGGTCTCTACCCCCACCTCTGTCAGCATCTGGCTACGCAGGAAGATGGGCAGTGCTGGGGGACTGGTGGGGGGCATAGGAGGAGGAGGAGAGTGGGGGGAAAGAACAGGGGTAGGGAGGAAGCCAAGAGCAGTTGTTGGCTATTGAGTCAAATTTTCGCTCTGCAGAGGACCTGCAGCTCTGGGACCTGGGGCAAGTGACTGACTCATCTTGGGCCCCACTTTCCTCACATGAAAAATGAACTCACCTGGCACACTGGAAGCACTAAAATAAATGTGAGTTCCGTTTCCTCCTTTTTGTTCTCCTTCAAAAATGTCATATACCCAAAGTGTCAACATTCTAAAATTCTATGGCTTCTCGAGTTGCCTGTTTCCCCTGCACGTGGGACCCCCCTGCCCCTAGGACAGAACGCTAGTGCTAGTCTGCGGTGGTCAGAAGGGACCTTCGCGTTTTCCAGGTGAGGAGTCCCAGCTGCCACTGTCCCTAGGGGAAACCCATCACACTGCGCAGTCATCTCCCAGACCGAACATGGGGAGGACGGCAAAATGTCCTGCCCTGTCCAGCCTGAGTGCATTTGCAGCAAAACAGAAGAGTATTCTGTCAACGTATTTGTGTGATTTCTGTAGCTTTTCTAGAGGGCTTATTTGTCACTCTAAACTTCAGCAAGAGTGGAGACCAGGGGGAGGATGACATGGGAGAGAGATGGGGGGGCGGCTGCTTGTCATCCCTCTGCCAAGTGTGGGGCAGGGGGGTAGAACAAGAACATGGGGCAAACGGGAGGCCCCAGCTTCCAGGCTTGACTGCGCTGTACGCCATGAATTTCCTGGCAACCGCTTTGGGGCAGGAGGAGGGGAGGGCCAGCACTGAGTGATCTTGGGTGTGTCGTGGAATCTCTTAGAATCTCTGTGTCCTTCTCTGCAGAAAAGGAGGAAGGACACTTGCCTTGGTGGTGCATGGGTGCCGCTAACCACAGACAAACAGGAGCTATTCTCAGGAGGAAAAATCTCAAAGGACAGGAAGCGTGATGGAAGGAGCATGGGCTTTGGAGCAAATTTTAGAAACCATGTGTGCTCTAAGTCTGTAGAAGTCTGTAGAGGCAAAATTCTGCACTCACAGTTTGGTTTAGTGAAAAGAAAAGGCCGAAACACAGTCAGACAAAAATCAAACAAAAATGTCTGTTTCTAGTCTTAGAACACACACTGTTTCCGCATCTCAGCTCACGCTACTTCAACCCAGCAGCCTTGAGGCACCGCTCAACAAGCCTGGCAGTGCCACCAGCCGCGTCCCAGCAGGGCTGGTGCTGGAGATTAGCTACCTCCAAATCCTGCTGCAAAATCAAGATAACTCATCCCTTCTTTCTGATATCCTATTTTTGCAGTCAGCAGAGCGTACTGGTCGTCATCCATGGGCATTCCGCTAGCCTCCAGTACCTGGCAAGGAAGAAAGTGAAGGGAGAGGCCGTTAGGTTGTCGCAGGCTCTCCCTGCTGACTGAGCCCCTCCAGCCCCGCAGCGGGCTCACCACTGGCGGCCCTGTGCTCCAGCCTGTGATTGTTACTCATCTGCCTCCACCCACAGGCTCCCTGTGGGTGGGGCCCTGGGGGAGGGGTGGGGGGGTTGGCTCCCTGGCCCAGGGCAACGTTTGTTTGTTGAGCGAGTGAGTAAACAAAGTAAACAAAGGAGTAACGGCTCCTGGCCTTGCGCTCAGCAGGCCCGGCCCTGCCGGTTGCAGTCAGCACTGCAAACCTTTCCAAAGGCCACGCCTTCCAAGACATCCAAATTCACATCCGCTGGCACTGCCATGAGTTTCAAGTCTCCTAAAGTGAGACTTATATTCACATATATCCTAGGAAACATGAACAAAATAAAGGTGGTTTGAGGAAGGAAAACTAAAATTTTTATTGAAGTTTCATTACGATCCACAGTTTAAGCTGCAAACTACTGCGTTTTTTGTGGGGGAGAGGGTATCCATGGACCCTGTTCTCCTCTCCTTACGTGAGTGCACTCACTGAGAGTCACCCATGGTCCCTTCCTTCCACCACATGGAACCTACTGCTTATTAATGGTTTCCATTTTGTGTGAGTGGTTGGGCGGGTGGCGGAACAAATGAGAAAACGCACTTCCCTGCATTGCACATAGTGAAGTGGAATTAGCTAGATGATGCCTTCCTAGGGGAAACTGATTAGCTGGGCTGCTCAAGGAGCAGATGATGCTGCACCCCTCTGTCAGTGGCCAGTAGGCCAACAATGTGGCCAGTGTTACCTGCCTGCAGGTGAATTCCCCCCAGAAGGGATGCTGAGGGGAATATAGGCAGGACAGAAGATTCCATCCCTGCTGCTCTCAAAGCACCACAATTTAAATCAGAAAACATGGGTTTTCTTCCAGAAAAGGACATTGAATCAGTTCACTTGAAATGTGTGCATCTAAGGGCCAAAGACATCCAGGATGGCTGAACTCGCCCAGGACAGATGAAAGAAACCTGTCTGGAGAGCAGAAAGTCTGGGATGGGTTTTGAAGGAAGGGTTTGTTTGTGTTTTCAGAGGGGAAGGGGACATGGAATACAGAGATCAGCCATTAACACAGATCAGGGGCTCTGGTGCCACAGAAGCCAGAGTAAGTTGGAGAGCAGAGGACAGCAGGGTCAGTGCCATACTGACTGCATTCTGTGGAGGAAGCTCAAGGGGGAGAGGAACAGGGGATGAGATGAGACAGTACTCATCACTGCCACCACCATCATCACCACCATCACCATCATCCCCACCACCAACACCACCATTACCATCATCACCACCATCACCATCATCAGCATCATTATCATCATCATCACCATCATCACCATCATCATCATCATCATCACCACCATTACCACCATCACCACCACCATCACCATCAGCACCTTCAGCACCATCATCACCATCATCACCACCATCATCACCACCATCACCATCATCACCATCCTCATCACCATCACCATCATCATCATCACCACCATCACCATCATCACCATCATTATCACCATCATCACCATCATCATCACCACCATCACCA
>NW_027397110.1:5103752-5277549 GCF_003265705.2 Callorhinus ursinus | reverse complement strand
ACCATCATCACCAGCACCATCATCACCATCATCACCACCATCAGCACCATCATCACCACCATCACCATCATCACCATCATCATCACCATCAGCACCATCATCACCACCATCACCATCATTACCACCACCATCACCATCATCATGCTTATTGCCTGTTACATGCCAGGATTGTGCTGAGGTCTTTATAGATATGGAGCCTTCTGCCTCGACCTCTCCAGACTAGAACTGCAGAATGTAAACCCACTGAGCTGCAGCAGGGTATCCACAACTTGTGTGCTGTCATTGGCTCCTTCTGTTTGGGTGCATCCTTCTCCATGTGTGGGACCAGGACCCAGGGAGCTGGCACCATTGACTGTTCTTATTCTCACCATCGGGTTCAGTAATGAACAGAATGCGACAGTGGTTCGCTGTAACTGTACTAGCCCAGTTGGTCAGGCCCTGGCCTTGGCTTGGCTTGTGTGTGTGAGTTAAAGTAAACAAGCTACAGGAGGTGTCTGATGCAGGATCGGAAGCTGAGTGAAAAGGGAAGGGAATGCAGGTGTGGTGGCGTTGCCTGCAGGGGCTTGGTGGAGAGTAGCACTGGAATCCAAGATGATCCCAAAGGCCCGCCTGGGGACCTGAGCAGTGGCGCTGGCTAGGAACTCTTACGGCTCTGCGCCATCTGCACATGCACCCTATCCCAGCTCTGTGGGACAACCTGGCCCAGCACAGGATGGCATGAGTGTTTCAATGGAAAGCTACGGCCTACACAGAAGCACCCAAGCGGCAGGGGGACTCTGAAGCGGATAGATTGGTTGCTTTCTTTGAAAAATAACTTTATATTTTGAAAACAATTACACATGAATTATTCATTGCAAATTCCTCCTGCTCAGTCCTTTCACAAAAACATATGTATGGGTAGTAAGGAAATGTCTGTAGGCAAATGTTTCACAGCCTGGAGGCTTGTGAAACACCACAGAGGTTAGGCATGACTTCAGCAGCCTGTCCAGAGGTTGCAGGCGTGCAACCCCTGACGGGCACAGAGCATTATGCAGGACGCAAAACCCAGAGGGTGTGATCACCAGAAGAGGCAGCATGCACTTTACAAACACGCGTGTCCCCAGAGCTTTTTGCACACTCTCATTTCTAAGATGAACACAATAGCAAAGCAACCAGATTTATCATGACCCTTGGAGGCAATTTACCATACAGTGTAAACCTAAACAGCAGCATTTATAAAGCAGATTTCAAAACATTTAACCATTCAAGTCGAGTCCTTTGGTCTTTCCTACGAGGCATTTCCCTAAGAAAGTTCCTCAAAGAGTGATAAGCCATGGCCCTGGCATAAATCTGATTCACCAAAACCGTCACTCCTGCCATCCCTGGGATGTCCCTTAGATTGCAGACTGGTTCTTCCACAAGAGGCTACATCATTCCAGAGAAACATCCACCCGTCTCTCCGTGTGAGGAATACTTGTTCACTGGGCCTTTTTGTGTCATCTTTTTGGTGATCTTCCTGGGGATTATAATATATGCCCCTACATTTTCCCAGGCTACTTTTAGAGTTCATATGGAACCGCCTCACCTAAAATGAAGAACCCTCAGGACCATCTAGGCCTTACCCGGCCCCCTGCCCTCTAAGCTACTCTTGTCCTTTGTTCCATGTCTACATAGATTAAAAGCCTGAGACAATGTGAAAATGTTTGCTTTAAGCACTCATATGCATTTAAAAAGATTTTTCCATTTATTTATTTGAGAGAGAGAGAGCACAGAGGGAGAGGGAGAAGTAGACTCCCCACTGAGCAGGGAGCCCAAGGCGAGACTAGATCCCAGGACTCCGGGATCATGACTTGAGCTGGAGGCAGACGCTTAACCCTCTGAACCACCCAGGTGCCCCACATGCATGTTTTAATTACAAAAAAAATAGCCTTCTGTATTTAATTGGATTTGTACCATTTCCAATATTCCTTATTCCTTCTTGGTCATCTGAGCTCCACCTGGTATCAAACTCCTTCATCCTGAAGAGTTTCCTTTAGCATTTCTTACAGTGAGGATCTGCTTGCAGTGATCTGCTTGGAGCATCGCAGATAAAAGCCCCTTGCCTGAGAACACTGCCGGTGGTGGGTGTTCCAGGGACAGTGGCTCAGGTGTGAGAGTTTTAAGTTGGCAAGCGTCTCAAACAGAGTCCCAGCTCTGACCACCTCATGACAAGGGCCAGAGCTGGCCTTGCAGCTGTCCACACTCCTTCCTGCCCCCAGGTGGTGATGGAAACTTCACAGGTGTCACCGAGAAAAGAGAATCTGACTGAAGATCTACTAGGTGCTGGCCACTGCACCAACCTGACTTTCACACATCATCTTAATTAAATTCGCAGTGCTCCTCAACGAAATATGACCGATTCCATCTTACAAATGAGGAGATCAACGTTTAGGAAGAAAGCTAACTAAGCCACCTGCTTCCTGGACAGACACAGCTGTACATGGCAGAGCAGAGGTGTGGACACATGCTAGCCGGACACCGTGGGACAACAGCATCTTGTGACGCAGCACTGGGGGAGCCTGATGGCATCTGCTTCCACCTCACCTTTTACAGATGAGGGGCCCAGAGCCCAGGGGCACACGGGAGTAGTGTGCAGACACCCCAGTAACTCAGGTGTGGGTTACTGTCCAGAGATGCTTGGTGGCCAATGACAACAACCCAGCACTGGTGATGGTCTGGATTCACAGTGGAGGCTTCTGGCTCTAGAAGTAACGGGCTGCACAGCCACATGCTGGGAAGTGTGTCACTCCCCATTCAGATGACACAGCCTGTGCAGCCTGCAGCGGATGCCACTGAAACTGGGTTTGGGTGTCCCCCGAGCCTCTATGTGCCACATGTTTGGGACAGGGTTACAACAGGAACAGGGACTCCACGAGCCAGCTTCTGCTTGACAAACCATCCAAAGCCCAGTGGCTGACCCAAAAACAAGCATTTACTCTCACGCTCATGGATGTGCCGTTCAAGTGCAGTCTTGGCGGATATAAGATGGTTTGGCTAGGTGTTTCTGATTCAGGCTGTGGGTTGACTGGGCTTGGCATCAGGCTGCAGGTTGGGTTTAGGCCTGTTCCGGGTGTGTCCATTCTGGGGATCAAACTGAAGGGACAACAGCTACCCTGGGAAAGCTCTTCTACTAGCAGATCGTGGGGGCACAATGCCAAGCTAAAGCACACAGCAGATCTAAGGCTGCTGCTCAGGCCACATCCATGGCACGTCATGTCATAGAAAGCCACATGACCAAGCCCAACATCCCTGGGCTAAGGGAAGCATCCACTGAGATAGTGAACAGCGGAGGAGGTAGGGTGGAGAGAGGATAATGACAGGTGCACAAGCTCTGAGGGCCTTTTCAGCTCTTTGCATCTGTTGAAATCCTATAAACTTGGGGGCAATGCTGTGACCTCTGGAAATATACCATGATCATAATCCGACCACACCTCAAATCTAAAAATTTCTAGTCCATAAGCTAGATCTATCTGGTCCACCTGATCTAATTCTACCTAATCCCCTAGTGATGGTACTGCACCACGTTTTCAAAACCAATCCTTCCTCCAACCTTAGCGCCCAACTCTGGACCTGCAGACAGAGCAATGGCTTGTCAACAGTGATCACTGAGTTGTAAAACAGTGGTTTTTCTTTTCTCTTTTGCTGCAGGCATGATGATGACAATGATGATTTGGTTTAGACTTTTAAAAATATATTATCCCCGTAGAACCCACCAAGACTAAAATTGTGTTCTGATGGCTCAGAAGGATAAAATGCTGAACCAAAATTAACCTTCAAAAATTGTGAAATGCGACAGCCTCAGTGTGATCTGACACCTTTTCAATGTCAAGGGGAATTGCAGGTGTAATGACTAAATTGACCAGACATGTAATTTTAGAGGCAAATATCCAGAACCTGTTCATTCTTGCATACATGTGTAAAATCTTAGAGTTTTCCATGGGCAGGTGAGTAACAGATTGTGAAGACTGAAGATAAGAGCAGATGAGCCATGCCTCCTTTAGAGGAGGCTGTTCTCAAATCCTAGGGTCAGATCTATTGTCCAACGGGCAAGTGGACACAAGCTGTGAGGCCCAGAGCTGAGCGCTAAGTTGAGTGCAGTGGGAGAAGGGGACACTGAACAGCCATACTCCCCTTGGGAATGATAGGCTCTCTGTTCTCCCCTTCTGCACATTCTGTTATGTTCTCTCTTCTTGATTTCAAAAGCAGATACATTTTTAATACATAAATTTAATGTAAATCCAATTGTGATCCTAATAACATTTTTGGGGGGATCCTAATAATGCAAATGGATAAAGTCTATATGGACAAATATAAACATGGCCTCAGAATGCCAAGAAAATGTGAAAAGGAAGAAAAATGAGAAAAGATCAGTTTCACTAAAAAAAAAACAAACCAATCAAACCATATTGCATTGATACAGAAAAGATGTATAGATCAGTGTAACAGAATGGAAATTTTCAGTCTTAGACCCAAGTATAATGAGACTTTCACAAGTGACAATCTGGTGGGAAAATATAGAAGAGCCGCATCTTAGACCAAATATAAAAATTAATTCCGTATGGATTAAGCATTTCATTAAAAAAAAAAAACAGTAAAAATTCTTGCAAGAAAGTCTAGGAGATTATCTGTAAAATATGGGCGGGGGACCTGGGAGCTAGAGGCATGACACTTTATTAACCAAGACCACAAACCCAGAATTTATTTTTAAGAAAAGAAAAAAAAGGAAGACAGGAAAGAAGACAAATACATTTGGTCGTACAACACTTAAAACATTTTAATGGAAAAGACAAAACAAAAAGACAAATGATAGATTTTGAAGATATATTTGTAGTACAGAAGACAAAGCGTTGATCAATTAACTAATTCAACAGATTTTTTTGGACACCTATATACTGGTACTGTTGAAGACACTAGGAATACAAGAGTGAACCCAAGAGCCAGGCCCTATTGAAAGAGTTCACATATTGTACTGAGTTGAATTATGTCCCCCCAAAAGATACGTTGAAGTCTTAACCCTGGTTCTTGTGAATGTGACCTTTACTCAAAACAGGGTCTTTGCAGACGTGATCAAGCTAAGATGAGGTCATACTGAATTAGGGAGGGCCCTCAATCCAATGAATGCAATCCTTGGAAGAGGGAAATCTGGATCCAGACACACAGAGACGAGGCACCAAGTAAAGACACAGAGACATTAAAGGAAGACATCAGATATTGGAGTAATGGCAGCTGCAAAGCTGAGGAATGCCAAGGACTGCTAGCAACCATCAGAAGCTGGAATAGCCAAGGAAAGGAAGGATCCTCCTCTACAACCAGAGGGAACACGATGCTGCGGACACCTTGATTTTGGGCTTCTGGCCTCCAGAAGTATTCTCTGTGAGAGAATTCTGTGGTGTTAAGCCATCTAGTTTGTGGTAATTTGTTACAAATCCCTAGGACACTACTGCACATATATGTGCTCATTTAATTCTAATAACAATCCTCTGATGTAGCGACTACTATGATTTCCATTTTAGGGATAAGGGAACTGAGGCCCAGAGAGGCTTGCCCAAGGTCACACAGGTATTAAATAACAGAGCTGTGACTCCAGCTCTGGTGGCCTGGCTCCAGAGTTTACATTTTAAACCAAAACACTGTAATGCTTTTCAAAATCGATGGGGTTCATTCAAAAAATATTTATTGAGCACTTATATGCTGGCCCCTGTTTTAGATGCTGGGGATAGGGTGGAGAATGGAAAAGACACAGATAACTGCCCCTGTTGAGCCCACATCTCAGTGAGGGAGATGGGGCTACTGGGAAGCAGGGCCTTCAGGAGAGAACCAGGCTGGAGCTGGTCAAAGGGAAAAGTGTCAGAGAAGAGCCATAGAAACTGGGAGGGCAGAGGCTGGGGTCTAAGAGATACAGAGTCTTGCAGGGGAGAAAGTTCCAGGGGTCAGAATCCAGAGGATGGGGGTAAACTGGGAACTCAAAGCTTCTTGTGAGCACAGGATGAATAATGATATCTGTAATAAACATCTCTTAAACACTGACAAGAGGGCAGAGGATGTAAATGGGCAATTCATTTGTTCAAGGAGAACAAATCCTAATAGCAAAAAAAAAAAAAAAAAAAAAAAATCACACATTTACTAGTAGTCAGGGAAATAAATACAAATTAAAGTTAAACTGAGCTATTACTTTAAAACTACCAGACCAGCAAAAATTTAAAAGAGCTATAAAGCCTATTGCTAACAGGGGTTGGGAAAAAAGATACTCTATTGCATAGCTATTAGAAATAGGAACTGCTATAGTGTTTGGTCTTAAAAAGCAAACAGGGGCGCCTGGGTGGCTCAGTTGGTTAAGTGTCCCACTCCTGGTTTCAGCTCAGGTCATGATCTCAGAGTTGTAAGATCAAGCCCCGCATCTGGCTCTGCACTCAGTGGGGAGCCTGCTGGAGATTCTCTCTCCCTCTGCCCCTCCCCCACCCTGCCACGATCCCTCTCTCTTAAATAAATAAATAAATCTTAAAAAAAAAAGCAAACAGACAACACGTGTTTATAAATATTATGTTAGACCAAGCAGCCCCACTCCCGGGATTCCATTCTGTAGAAATAAAAACATCAGTATGTAGAGACACCTAAAGAAAGATAGTTTAAAGAGATTTTCAAAAGGAAAAGAGAAGTGAATGCCCATCAAAAACAAAATGGTTGATGTTCAGTGTGGTGGCCCATTTTTCCTTGTGGAAGGTCTATGCTTCCATTGAGAACCAAGAGAAAAGTCAGATAAAATACAGCAAAACATCTCTCTGAAGTACAGCGAGCTGCTGAGGCAACCAGGACTCAAAGGGACAACAGTCTGAAAGGAGGGAGATCCTCAGAAACCTCACTCATGCATTGTGAGAGGAGGGCAAGAGGCTCAGGCTGGGGCTGGTGGCCCAGGCAGATGGTCGTTACCAGCAAGTGGAGAAGCAAACAGAACTTGTGATGTGTTTATGGGACCTGACACCCCAACCAGAGACTTCAACAGATTCCTCATGAGAGGGGGAAGCAGAGAACTAAGCCCAGCATTGCTGGTTTTCCCCTCAAGATGTTTGCTGAGTTTGGAAGCTGTGTGGGACAGAAGATGAAGAATCAAGGCAGAAAGCCTCTGAAAGGCAAATGGGATTTTTTTTGTCATCCTGTGGTTCAGGATTTCTCAGGAGCAAGGGCTCAGAGAATAACCCAAGTTCTGAGTTACAAACTTTGGAGGCTAAATTAGGAAAAGGAATTAAAAAAGAAAAAAGCAAATGGAGCCTTGAGAAACTGTAATCCAGCCTCAAATCAACTCAGTCCTTAACTGAATTAAGGTCATCAGTCCCCACTTTACCTGACCAGCAAAGGAAAGGGTGCCACTATCTAGAGCCTCTCAATTTTCTTAACACAATATCTGACATTCAATAAAAATCTGTCTGCCACATCAAGAGACAGGGCCATGTGACCCCAAATCGAGGGAAATAAAAGCAATAGAAAAGGATCTACAGGTGACCCAGATACTGGAGTTAGCAGGGAAAAAAAAGATTTTTAAATAGTTATAAATATGTTTAAGAAAATAGAGGTATATGTTGAGACAATAGAAGAAAAGACACAAATATGGAATATATTAAAAATAACCAAATGGAAATCCCACAACTGAAAACTACTAAACTTAAGAACTATATGAATAAAATTAACCACAGATTAGGAAAAGCAGAACACAGGATTAACAAACTGGAAGACAGGTCAATGGAAAATTCTGGGACTGAAGCCCTGAAAGAAAAATAGTGAAAAGTACATAAAAGAGTGAAATATAAGTAAGATCCTGTGAACTGGTCTAACATGCATAACTGGAGGCCAAGAAAGACAGAGAGAACAGGGCCTGAGTAGAAGGAGAAGAGACAAGGGCTGGGAATTTTTCACAAAATTTTTATTAAACACATCAACCTACAGATTCAAGAAGGCCTGCAAACCTCAGCAGGATGCATACAAAGAAAGGCACACCTTAACACATCTAGAAAACTGCTAAAGTCCAAAGACCAAAAGAAAAACCCTAAAAACTGCTAGAGAAAGAAAAAGACACATTGCATTCAAATGTGCAACAGTAAGACTTGATGGTTTATTTATCAACACCCTTACTAGAAGCCAGAAGACAATGGAATGATATCTTAAAAATGCCAGAAGAGAGTAACTGCCAACCTAAAATACTGTTATTCCCAGCTAAAATATCTTTAAAAAGTAAGAGTGAACTTCTGCTCCTAGGTTTAACATGTGAAGGGTTTGGAAGTCATCACTTCCATTGCTACAGCAAGAAAAAGGCTGAACATACTGAAAATCAGTAACTTTTCTTAGAGCCATCAGAGAAAACTGACATCTGGAAAGACAGGTGGATACATACAATCACAGCCAAGATCAGCTAACCTGGAGCAGAAGCCACTGTAGCCACAAACTGGTAGGAATGCTTAAGTGGTAATTTTGACAAACTACTGGAGGCAGAGCAAGGACTAGCTTGAGACTGAGAAACTCCTGGAGGCCCAGTCTTTGGAGGGGGGCCACATTTTCATGGATTTTACCACCAGGAATTCTACCAGGTTCTCAAGGTGAACCTTCCAAGAAGAATCCCTTTATGTGTCAGGCAAATTAAACACAAAGGAAGTAAAAATAAGAAAAGTAAGTAGAAGAAAAGAACTAAGAGATAAGACTAGGAATGACTGAAATAGAATATGGACAAACAATAGAGAAAATCAATGAAAACACAGCTTGTTTTATAAAAAAGATCAATAAAAGTTATAAACCTCCAGCTAAACTATTCAATAAACAAAGAGAAAAGATTTTTAAAAATTACCAAAATCAGGAGTAGAAAAGGAAACCCTATGAAAGATCATACCGACATTTAAAGGATAATGAGGCATGAGTCCATACTGATATAAATAAATGAACAAATTAATACATGGGACAGAAGACACAGATCTCCCATGCAAAAGAATTCCAAATAATTTATGTAGATATTCTGCCCTTAAAGAGGTAGAGCATAATAATTCCCCTTTCCTTCATTGTGGGCTGTACATAGTGACTTTTCCTCAAATGGAAAGAGAGAGAAAAAAGAGTAAGTTTACAGTGGAAAAGCCTGGCAGACAGCTCAGCCAGGTGATCAAAGGTCAGTATAACAGTGATCAGCCATGCTGATGGCATATCCCCTGACAGGACGCAATGAGAAGAGTACTTTACCTCTGTGGTCTTCCTTCCAAAAACATTACCCTGGTCTAATCATGAGAACAATACCAGACAAATCCCAGAGAGCGACATTCTACAAAATAGCTGGCCAGTAATCTTCAAAACTGTCAAAGTCAGTGCAAAACAAGCAAAGTCTGAGAAAGAACCTGCCAGAGCCAAGAGGAGCTAAGGAGACGTGATGACTAAGTGTAATGTGGGATCCTGGATGGGGTCCTGGACCAGAACAAGGATGGGAGCTAGAGGCTAAGGAAAACAGCATAAAAAACCATGGAAACTCAGAGAATTAGTTGCCAGCACACTTGCATTAGCAGAAGGACAAAAGGAGGCCTTTAGACAGAATAAAAATGAGTGCAGGTGCTAGCACAAAGTGTACGATGGAAGGAACAAGAGCAAGGGTAGATGTGTAGACACATGACAGCTTATTTGTTATTATAATAATGACAGTGTTTGCAGGATTTAACCTAGATGTACAATTTTTAGGGGTAAGTGAAATTAAAGCATTTTTAAATCCAGCAGTTAGGGAAGTGGTAAACATAATGATCTATATTTAACTACAAACTCTAAGACAAGAATGCATGTTGCAATTGCTAGTGGTAGCCTCTAGACGAATGGCAGAAGAATGTTCTCACCAATAAGCTAACAGAGGGGCAAATGGACTAACAGAAATAGTTGAATATTCCTTAAAAAAAAAAAAAGGCAAGAAGATCCACAAGACAGCTGGGTCAAATAGAAAAAAAAATTAAGACGACAGATATAAAACCAACAATATTAGTAATTAAATACTCCAAATAGAAGACTGACTGTCACAACCTATCTTCTAAAATATCAGCTATATTCTGCCTACAAGAGACTTACTTGAAATATAAGCACCCAGAAAGTTTGAAGTGAAAGGACAGAAAAGCATACACTATGCAAACATGAATCAAAAGAAAGCTGAATTAACTATGTTATTATCAGACAAAAATAGGTTCAAAGGTAAGTAGCAGTACTCTGTATCAAGAGTCATGTCATAATGATAAAGGAGATAATTCACAGGAAGTTGCAGCAATTCTAAATCCATGTGCACCCAATAATTTAGCTTCAAAGTGAATAAAGCAACAATCAACAGAATAAAGAAGGATCTTCACTAGACAAATTCACCATCAGATGGGAGACTTCAACACACTTCTCCCATTCACTAATGGAATGAGCAGGCAACAGTTTGATAAGGATACAGAAGTTCTGAAAAACACAATTAATGAAATCAATCTAATTGACATACTTAGAAAACTGAAGGACCATGATGGAGCATACATTCTTTTCGTGGGCTTATGGAACATTTACTGAAATTGTCTATATGTTGGGTCATAATCCAAGCCTCAGTAGGATTGCCTGAAGTCATTTAGACTTTAGAATTTACTCTTTGATCACAATGGAATCCATTTTAAAATTAACAATAAAAGGTAAATTAGAAAATCCCAACTGTGTGGAAATTAAATAATACACTTTTTAAAATAAACCACTGGGAAAAAAAAATCACAAGGGAAATTGTAAAATATTTTAAACTGAATGACAATGAATGATATACCAAAACTTGTAGATGTGGCTAAGCCTGTACCTAGAGGGCAATGTGTAGCCATCGATTCGTACACAAGAGAAATAAAGGCTAAAAAGCAATAATCTAACATTTTGTCTCAAGAAATTAGAAAGAGAAAAGCAAATTAAATCCCAATCAAGTAGAAGGAAAAAAATCATTGAAGTAACAGCAGAAATACATAAATATAAAACAAATGTATAAGACAAAAGTAACAATAAAGGTTGTTACTTGGAAAAAACTAATAAAACCCACAGACTTCGGTTGCTTCAGGATAGGATGGAGCAATTCCTAGTGCACTAACATTCCCAGTGAAAACAGCTAGAAGAGCCCCAGCAATTAGAAGATAATGCAAAGGCATTGGACGGCCGAGAAAGCCAGGAGGTCCGAGGGATTGAAGTTCCCAGGCGAGAAGGACCCTTCAGGGGTGAACTGAGGCTATGCAATTGCATTTTCCCTGAGAAGAGCTGATGATCCTGGGAGCGCAATTGAGGCTGAGCAATGGGGTTGGGCCAGGCGGGAGGCCACTCAGCAGAACACTCGCTAGGTTCGTGGTGCTGGAGTGGCAAAATCGGAGACCCTGACTGGTTTCCCCTTCCGGACGAGTGCCGGCCTCTGGAACTGAAGGCAAGTCCCCACACTGTGGTACTTAGGAGACAAAGGCCATCCAGGGAGAAGGCCCCGAGAACACAAGGCAAAAACAGAAGCCCTGGAGATGAGTTCGACTGACACCGAGGGTCAGCAGCTGCTCCTGCCCTGGAAGATCTGGGCCACTGGGGCACAGCTGGAAGCTGCAAGAGTCGTTTTGGCCTTTGGCAGAGGGTTATGGCCAGAAGATGGAGAAATACAGACTTCTGATGGTTGTGTGGGGCGTGGTCCAACAAAAATGAACATGTGACCTTTGAACACAGGTCACCCTTTAAACATGAGCACCATTGGGAAGCTGTTAGGAACACAAAGCTAAAGAACCAGGTCTACTCATCCAGCCCCCACCACCGGTCCTCAAGAGCATGGCACTTCATCTCTTTCTCCCTGTTTTCTTACCTGAGTCATGAGCCCCCCACCCCCCAACCCCAACAAGCTTAGAGAGTTGGTGCTCCATGTGCTGAATCTGATGGGGCCTCAGAGCAAGCATGGAGAACTCTCTGCGCCCACAGTAGCCAAAATGCAACATGATATCAAAAGCCTTTCACAGCAAAAGTGGGAAGATGACCCCACGCAGATCTGCTCTGGGGTCTCTGATTCGGTGTGGATATATCCATGAGTCTTTTACTATAAAAGTTTCTGTTTGTCCTTTTTTAAACTTTTTAAAACTGAAGTATGGTTGACATACAATTTCCTATTAGTTTCAGGTATATATCATAGTGATTCGATGTTTTTATACATTACAAAATGATCCCCACTATAAGTCTAGTTACCATCTGTCACCATACAAAGTTACAACAATATTATTGACTATATTCCCCATGCTGTACATTACATCCCCAGGACTGATATATTTTATAAATGGAGGTCTGTAGCTCTTAATCCCCTTCACCTGTGTCACCTAGCCCCATGCCCCAGGACTCCCCACCTCCAGAAACGTACAGTTTCCTGTATCTTTGAGTCTCTTCCTGCTTTGTTTTGTTTGTTTCTTCTTTTGTTTTTTAGATTCCATATGTAAGTAACAATATTTGGTATTTGTCTTTCTCGGATTTATTTCACTTAGCATAATGCCCCTGAAATCCGTCCATGTTGTCAAAAATGGCAAGAATTCATTATTTGTCCCTGTTAAGGTTCCCTAATGTTTTTTGTTTTTCCCCTTCACAAAACTGATTGTAATATACAATAAAGAGTTTTTAAATATCTGTTTTATTTACCAGAGTTGTATGCTCCCAACAGAAGGTTTAAAACCAGATGGAAAATATTTAATACTAGACTTTAAAAAAAATCAAAGTCTTCCCGGGTACCATGGTTACTTAATTTGCTTATCTGCTCCCAAGGTCTATGAGAGGCTCGATGCTGTTCCTGGGGCTTGGTTTATATCCTGGGCCCTGACCTCTAAGTGGGAAAGACTGTGTGATTAGGAAGTGATGCTTGGGGGTGGGAGGGTGCCAGTTTCTAGCTATGTGTCCCCAGAGGGCATGGGGACACTCTGCTGGGAAGAGGAAGGAAAGCTCACCTTCTCCCTAGCAAGGCAGGTGAGAAGCAAGGAGCCACGGGCACCAAGAATCTGGGGCGCTGGGCTGGGCTGTCACAGACTCTTGCTTTGCTAATCCATGTCTTAGGGGATCTTAAGTTTGCTGATGAGCTCTGCAGCCCTATGTCTGTCTCCAGGGGCCTCAGCTGGGACTCGGGGATGGACTAAGGATAACAGTGAACCAAACAACATACAGTGTATTTACCGAGGATGAAGAATATCAATTTACCATCAGGAATAGCCAATTACAGGGAATTGGAAGGGAAAGCCTTCCTCAAATTCCTGATGGATGGAATTGCTCAATTAGCCTAATTATGCAATTAGACTAATCTTGACTTACGTGTCCTTGGATGTTTTGTCATTTTATGTTCCCCATGGGTCACTGGCCCCAAGCAATGAAACTTCTGCTTTCTCCATGTCCTCATGTGGTTTAGTTCTATACCAAGCGTAGAACAGGCACCCTCAAAATGTTTACAAAGAGAAAGGACCGCACAGACGGTGACATCTGCCTGCCCGGTGTGCACTCCCTCCTTCTCCCTTACAACCAGAACCTTGCTTTTTCTGAAGGTAGTAACATACCCAGCAAGAAATCATGTATCTCTCTCTATAAGATCTCTATATAACACAGCCTGGTCAATACAATGAAGCGGCTGAGAGAAGCTTACAAGAAAGCCCTTTAAAAAAAGAAGTACTTGTCTGGCTCAAGCCTTTTGCCTTCACTTTTTTCCTTCCTTATGCCTGAAATGTGTGTGATGGCTGGTGCCCCAGCAGCTGTATTCCCTGCACGAGAATGAGGTTGAATGAGGAGAAGGCTAGAAGCAGCCGGGGCCTCTGAAGACATTGTAGAGCTGCTGGGCCGCCCTGCACAATGTCTGGACTCCTCATTACAAAAGAGAAAAACAACCACCTCTCTTACATCAGACACAGTTTTGGGGGGTTTGCTGCTAACTCAGCATGTGAAGGAGAGGGAGAGTAGGAAAAAGCATCTAGGGGAAGAATATAAAAATTCTAGATCACCCTGAAATTCAAAAACCATTTCCTGCACCGCCACCAGTTCTTGACTTGTCATTTCAATACAACGACACATTACAAACTATGCAAAAGTCACAGGCCATGTGGTGCAGCAGCTAGAGTGAGCAATGAACCGGGAGAGAGGCATTTCCTGGGAGAAAGAATATGCCTTCGGGCTTGTTGTGAGAGATGATTTAATGTCGGATGCAATCTACCCCAACCAGGTCTAGCGGCATTCCAGAAAGAACAGTCCCTCTGCCTCCCCCACGGGGAATGACACATTTAACCACAGAAAGCAAGCTGAGTCCATTAAAACCCCAACAGCTCTGCCTCTGGCAGGACGGCTGGTCACCTCACACTCTCCAGAAACTCCGATGTCTTTTACATTAAAGAGAGGGAAAAGATGGGGAGACAGATTATTAGTAAACAAATAAATCCTTATAGCAGACAAAATCTTCCTGACCACGGTGGTGAAAACTGGTAACAGTCCCCAGCAATGACAGTGCGGGGACTTGCTGGATTTGGTGACCCACAAGGTCCCATCCGGCTCCAGATTCTATTACAGCTCTCCAGCGTTGAACCTGTGCAGCCAACCACCTTCTGACCCCACCACAGGCCAGGCAATGGCTGGTCAGAATAAAGAATGAGCACTTCTAGTTTAGAGGACAAGGTATCTGGGCCAATGGCTAAGTGCTGCCAATGTTCAAATTATGAACAATGGCATGCATCCATAGTAGGGCAAGCAGGGATATGTGACTGAGAGCCTCACTCCCAATTCCTCTGGGATGAAACTGGGCAACCACTGCACCATACTAATCGCTGTGGGGCAGATTTGGGAAAGACAAGGCAGGAACGCTGCGTATCTATAACCCAAAAGATAGGAAGAAGTTAAAGGACATTGTTATTAAAATTAATGTCCTTCTTCCAGAATTCTGAGGCCAGATACAACCTCAAAACTGCCAGCAATCACACCCAGCTAGCCTGTACTGCAACCCAGCTAGCGCATCCTAAATCCTGCAAGCCCATATTACACCCAGCTCGCCCATCTTTCACCCAGCTCGCCCTGCATTAGGTCTAATCTAAATTTTGTTTCTTTCTAAGGTGGAAGACCGTGATTTCTCCAGCTCTGACCTCACCGGTAGAAGCACCCTGATCTATAAATACTCCCTTCCATTAACCACAAAGTTTCTATATACATAAATGCTTTGAAGGTATCAGCTTATGAAGGTCAAACCTAGGTCCCTAGTGGACTGTTTAAAAACACCCTAGGGTTGTTGATCTTCAGGCTAAAAGGGTGGTCACAACAGGATGCTTCCCAAAAGTTAAACCCAACAAGTCACTAGGGCGGAAACCAGTTGACAACTTGCCTAACTAGGTTCCCAGCGAATCAGTCGTGAAAACAACCAGCAGCTTTTCTCCCTGCGTGTTGGCCCTGTCCTTTCGTGTTCTGCTTCCCTTTGCCCTCACCGTGGGCACATCTTCAGAAGGCAGGGGAGTGTGCGAGAAGCCAGGAGACAGGAGAGGGAGAGGTATGCGGCCACCACCGTGAAGCAAGCAGCAGACCAACTGTGCATGTAGCTGCCCCGAAGGTGAGCCAGAATGCAGGGAAGCTCCAGGGGCAGGGGAGGGGGCTAAGGTGGGCTTGGGTAGTGCCACGGACAGGTGTGGGAACCAGCCTCATGTCGAGGAATCCCGATAGGCTTCTGAAACACCTGCCTCCCTCAGTCCCCAAGTGGCATCCAATCTGGGCTCCACTGGGGATTCTGGTGACTCTTCAAATTCATCCATTCATTCAGTCAATGTTGGGCTCTGTTTTGTGCCAAGCACCTGGGATGCTTCACGGTCCGAAAGAGAAAAAAATGTCCACCTTTGGAGCATGTGATTTAACAGAGGAAGTCAGGCAAACAGCAGAATAAAGACCTGAAGGGAAGGATTCTAAGTACAAGATGCATGGCAGGAGGCGAGTGCACCATGGAAGGAAGCCTGGGGTAAAGGAGATCGAGGTGGGAGGGCAGTCAGTATTTGCTCTGGGAATGCCAGTGTCGCCTCGACGTGCAGGTGGACAGAGGCTTGGAGGAGGTGAGGAGGAGAGGCACGCAGCCAGCAGAGGGATGCCGGTCAGGCAGAGGGGACAGCCAGGGGCCGGCGGTCAGAGGCAGAGCAGGAGGCTGGTGTGGCTGGAGTGAGGGGAGCAGCGGGGAGGGTGGTAAGAGTGGAGGTCACAGAGGCAGCAAGGGGCTGGGTAGTGCCGGACCCTCCAGGCCCTGCGGGGACTCTGGTTTGTTTACCCGTGGGAGTGGGAGGGGGAGGGCATGGGAGGGTCCTGGGCAGGAGTGACCCTCTCTGCAGACCCATCAGAGTGTGACTCTGGCTGCTGGGTTGAGAACACACCGCAGCGGGGAAAGGACAGGCACAGGGAGCCCAGTGAGGCAGCAATGGCTGGATGCGGAGGGGGTGGGACAGCAGTCGTTGTGCTCTGGGGTGACTTTCAAGGGCGCCAGTGGACTTTGTTGATGCACTGGGCGTGGGTGCGGGAGAAGAGGAGAGAGTCAAGGAAGACACCAAACTGGAGCCCAGAGTGACTGGGACAAGGCTGCCCCTGAGAACGGAAGGGCTGCTGACAGAAAGGCCTTGGTGGCAGTTCGGCATCTCCAGACGCCCACGTGAAGAAGTTGAGTAGACAGGTGGGCGCCAGAGACTGAAGTTTTAGGAGGGCGGTCTGGGAAGTAGAGATGCCACCAGGAGAGCCACTGGCTTAGAGATGGCAGAGAAGCCCTAAGACGGAAGAACCTGCGGCTGAGCTTACAGACCTGCTCTCAGGTGGGCAGAGTGAGCATCTGTGCCCGCACTCTGCGGTCTGGGGTAGTGGTCCCCGCTTTGCCACCACCTGCTGCCCTTCTCTAAGGTAACCCCTGAAAAGATCCCTGAAAAATCAGCGGCAGCCTCGTGGATTCTTGATCTCCTGAGAACCTATGAACTGACTCCATGAATTAAGAGCACTGAGCACTGTGATTGTTCAAGACTGCTGGGCATGAGGGGCTTAGGGGCGAAGGAGTCTACGACGAGGCGCCCTGAGAGCATCAGGTGAGTCACACCCACTTACCACCCTCCATCCCGCTGAAACTGCTCACCAGAGTTATCAATGACCGATTATCAGCCACCTGGTCCCCCAAACCGGAGATCGAGGAGTCACTCTTTACCCATTTTCCTCTTTCTTGTCCATTACCCTTTATTCCCAAATATTTCTTGAATCTCTCCTCACCATGCCCCACGTGCCTCCACATCTTCTAGTCTTGGGGCAGGGGTGGGGCGTGGGAAGTCTGGGCTGTGTTGGTAGCTACCCCGTCCCATCGCCCCAACCCTGTGTGGATAGTAGCTACTAATATAATTATTCTCTTCTTGGAAATATATTTCACTGCCTTCTTCTAAATTTGTCCATACAGACAATGCTACATATTAACTGAAATGCTTGTCTTAAAAATAGCTGAAGACGATTAGCTAGAGGGGTCGTAACAGGCATTTTAAGCAATCATTTAAATTAATTCCTTGAGAAGTCTATGCAGAACCCTTCAAGCTGAGTCCTTTCTGGCAGAACCTCCCAGTTCCCATCAGCACTCTGAGCTTCCCACTTTTACTGCCAGGTTTGTTTTTCAGTTTCTCGAGGATCAAACCACAGCTCTGTTATCACAGCATCCCTGGACCTCCCCGCTGGCAGCAAAGGGGCCCACCCCCATTCTGCTCCAGGACGTACTTGATGCCTGAGCCTGGAGCCAGGTACTCAGCAGCTGCCCAAACACTGCCAAACACTTTGTTTGGAAAGTTTAAATATCAAAAACTGGCCACATCCATACCAAAAGTATTCTCTGAAGGAAGTTGCCAAAGGCATTTTGGGCTGAAAGAATCCTTTTACATGGTTGAAAGATGCCTTGAAATGGATCTGCTTTGCCCTTAAGGGAATGGACCCCTTGCAGAAAATGTACTGCCCATCCTATAAGGCCTGTTAGTATAACAAAACCACCAAGCTGCTCCAGGAACAAAAGAAACACAGAAACACAGAGAAACCCATTCTCCTACCTTCTTGAAGTCATGCACATTAATTTTGCCATTAAGTTCCTTGCTGAAGTCAAGAAATGTTTTTCTGAATGCTGGGTCCCGCTGCTGGATATGGTTTTTGAGTTTTTCAACCACTTCATCCTTGGTCATATTCTTAGCCAGGGTGCTTCTGTCCTCAGTGGGCTTGGTTCTACAATCACAATCAGGCATTTAGATCCAGCAGAGTGCTTCCTAGAGACCTCACCCAATTTGGATTCAACCCAGGACAACAAGGAGGTCCACCACCCCCTACTCCCGAACCAGGAAACAGATGCGCAGATGGATGGTGTGGCTTGAGAACTTCCTCCTTGCCCGGGGCTGTGGGTTCCAGAGAGGCCCACAGCACTGCGTCAGGAGAAAGCTCTTTGTGTGGTGCTGGTATGGGCCGCAGGCCAGGGCGGGGAGCTTCAGGGCCACCGATATGGTCATCCCTGTGTTAAGGCTTCCAACTGCGCTTGGAGCTGACTGAATAGGGCGTGTGATGGGGCAGACAGGGCGGGAAAAATATTTGTGTGAACTGGGAAAACGAAAAGTCGGAGCCCACGACAAAGCTTTAAATGAAATAGTTTGTTTTATGGTAACTTGGCCAAAAAAGCCATCAAACATTTGTGGGAAGGAAGGGAAGTTCACAATTATTCCGGATTTATAAAATCTAGATTTCATGTGATGTGCTATGTGTGTGTGTGGGGGGGGTGTGATTGAGAATAATTATTTCTTCAGCTCTCCTGAGGTCTCTGGGACCCCACCAAAGCGGGGGGGGGGAGGAGGAGAGCCTAGCAGCAGTGGTGGAGAAAGGACTTCTCTCCTGCTGTGTCTGCCTTCGCTTTGAAGAGCTCTCTAGGAATGCCCACATTTTATAAAACGCCTAATTGCCATTACTTCTTGCACTGGTTTTAGGAGGCAGACGCATCTCATCACAGAATATTTAACCTTTCTCTTAAAATACCATCCTTCTGCCCATTTATAAAGCAGCTCCCATGGAAATGCCCAGATATTCAAATTTCATTAGCATAGCATTAAAATATTCCCACTGCTCTATACTTAAGAACTTTTTAAAGGGAAATGACAGAGTGAAGTCTGCTGAATAGGTCTACATTTTACCTTTCCTTGTGGATTTATTATAAGCTATGAACCAGCAAGTTAAAATAATATCTTCTCATTAGACTAAATCTATATTTTTCAAAATGAGGACGGGCTAGAATATTCATCAGTCCGATGTTTAACAGATTTGCTAAGCATGTTTTATTGTTACAATTCAATTTGGTGATCATTTGAATAATTCTATCACTCACGTCAGAAAATGTTAACTGGTTTAATGGGTGTATTTTGCCATAAATATTAAAGGGTGGTAAGGAGTTGAAGTTTCTGGAAAAGAACTAATGTGAATGCAGACATGGAATGGTTGGGTGGCAAACAGGCTAATGCTAGTTAACATATAGTGTATTATTAGTTTCAAAGGTAGACTTCAGTGATTCATCACTTGCATATAACACCCAGTGCTCATTCCAGCAAGTACTCTCCTTAATGCCTGTCACCCAGTTACCCCATCCCCACCCCCCTCTCCTCCAGCAACCCTCAGTTTGTTTCCTAGGGTTGACAGTCTCTCATGGTTTGCCTCTCTCTCTCTGTTTTCATCTTATTTTATTTTTCCTTCCCTTCCCCTCTGTTCATCTGTTTGGTTTCTTGAAGGTCCTGGGTTCTTAACCCCGCACGGCCATCAAGTCTGAGAATAACCTGAGCCCAGTCCCCAGGCCTCTCAGAGCCCAGTGCTTTCACTTCCAGAACTAGAAGGTCAACCCAATCATCCCAAAGATCTCTGCTTGCTCTCAACTCCCCTGACCCTCATCACTGTATTCATAGTTTGCCATTTTCCCGCATTTAAATAATAAGATATGAAAACACTCAGTCAACAAATATCGACTAACCACCTATCCCACAACAGGCATGTGGTTTCAGTGTGCGCTTGCATTTTGTTTTGCTTTACCTCTCCGAAACATCCAGCGGCTGTTCCTCTTTTTGAAAACGTTCACTTAACAGCTGACCCTTTGGAACAAGAACTGGAGAGATGGTGGGAGGGCCACTAATTCCCATGCATGCCAAAAGTTTCTTGTAAAGGATTCTTCCTGAAGCAATATCCTGAAACTTGCTGCAGAGTCTGAATTTTAAAAATTAGAACACACCCATTAGGTTGGCTAAAGTTAAAAGGACTGACCCTACCAGGTGCTGACAAGGATGGGAGTACCTATAGCTCTATCCCGTTGCTGGGGAGGTGCAACCCCTCTGGAAGACACCCCGACTATACTCCTTGGATATACACTCACCCAGAGGAACCAGCCCCTCTCCCCCTGGGCATCTACCCAAGACAAATAGAGACATACATCTACACAAAGACTTGTCCAAAATATACAGTTTTATTTGTAAGAGCCAAACACTGGAAACAACCCAAATGCCCACCAAATGAGTACTCCACAAGCTGTGGTAAGGAATGGAATAGTACCCAGCAATGAAAAGAAGCCAGCTGTGCATACAGGAAACAACGTGAATGAATCTCAAAATCATGAGATCTGGAGAACAGAGCCTGACAAAAAAGAGAACATCTTGCATGCTTTCATTTGAAAGAATGCAGATCAGTGGTTGCTGGGGCTGTGGAAGAGATGAATAGCAGGTGGGCACAAGGAAGCTTGAGGCAGGGGGATGAAAATGTTTGCTATCTTGATTGATAACTTGTGATGGTTTCATGGATGTATACACATGATGGAGATGCTCAAACTGTATCATTTAAATAAGTGTACAGTCTAGGGGCACCTGGGTGGCTCAGTTGGTTAAGCATCCGACTCCTGATTTCGGCTCAGGTCATGATCTCAGGGTCCTGGGATTGAGCCCTACACTGGGTTCTGCACTCAGCGGGGAGTCTGCTTGGGATTCTCTCTCTCTCTCCCTTTGCCCCTTCCTCCAGCTCGGGTGCACACATGTGTGTGTGGGTGCTCTGTCTCATTCGCTCTCTCTCAAATAAATAAGATCTTTAACAAATAAATATGTGCAGTTTATAGTTTGTAAAGAATACTGCAATAAAGATATAACAAATGTAAAAAGAATTTTTTTTTAAATGGCAAGTCCTGGGATGGAGCTGTGGAAGTACCTACACTGGAATTTTGGCATATGCAAATATTTTAGAAAAATGTAGGCAACCACTAACATGACAGCAACTACCTTTTTCCCAAACATTTTATTTGTTAGGATTCTTCTCATCATAAAAGTTGCACACACCCATTGTAGCAAACTTGGTAAAGCCTGGGGACCAAAACAAAATTCCACACATTCATGAGAATACACAAGGCAGCAGAGCACAGTGGCTATGGGTACAGGCCCTGGAATCGGCCTCCCTGGGTTGGAGTATCAGCTCCAGACTTCACAGCCCCATGAGCGAAGGCAGTGTTCACGAGGTGTGGTCTGTGGCCCCTTCCAGGACACCAGGGAGGCGTGAAGCATTTTCATATGCATACTAGGAAGCCATTTGCCTTTTCTGCCCTGCACCTCTCACACACAGTGGGTTTTTCAGAGGCCAGCCAATGTGTGACCACTGACGGAACATGTGCTCTGGAAGGCCGTGTTCGCTAACATTTTCTAAGGCTGTGGAAATGTTTTGGGTATAAATGAGGAGCTGGAGTGAGTTTTCAGAGATTTGCTTAGTTTCTTTACAGACCTTCACTAGCTCGTTACCAGCTACCTTTGGTTACACCTGCTATAATTTCTGTAACCTCCTTATCTAATAAGTCATTATTTTGAAACTGCAATGTTTTCCCTGAGCCTATAGGGAAACCCAAAAAGGAAGTACATATTCATTTTCTGCAATAACGTTTTTCAAATGTGCAGTTTTAATTTCTAATTCAATCATACTGATAGATACACTCCATATAACGAAATCTTTTTGAGGTCCCCAATAATTTTTAAGCCCATTCAAGGATTAAGAACCACCAGCCTGGGGCACCTCACTCTTTCTCTGCTTTAGTTTCCTTGTCTATAAAATGCACCCAGTGAGGGGCACTTCAGGAAGTTCTGGCCATTGATCTAACTGCTTCAGGAAGTCCTTATGCTGCCAGGTACTAAGCACCGTGCTGAGTCTTACAGCTACCACTGTGAACAGGCTAAACAACCCCCACCCCAAGAAGCCAAGCGGCCGGGAAAGTGCTCATTCGGAACCGAGGGAATAGGCTGTCTACAAGTCCAGAGGTGAGAGAGAGGACTTGGGGTCGTCAGGAAATGGGAAGCGATTCAGTCTGTGCTGAGAGAAGAAAAGCAGCCGAGGCGAATGTTTCTTGAGCCCAGCTCCCGGTGGAGGGCTCTACGTCTAGGCTCTCCTTTGACCCTTACCGCACCGTCTTAAGTAATGTTTGCGCGAGGAAATTGAGGCTCGGAGTGGGTAAGTAACTTGCCCAAGTGCACAGCCAGTTCAGGGCTGAGCTGGGATTTGTATACCCAGGCAGTCTGGCTGCAGAGCCAGAGCTCTGGAGGGTGCGAGGATCATGAGGGGCCTGGGAAGCCACTGGAAAGCATCTGGATGCTTTCCTAGCAGCAGTAGGACACCAGGGTGTTTTAAGCAGGGTTTTAACATGATCAGATCTGTAGTTGAGACAGATAAGCCTGTCTGCGTCATGGAGAATGGATTAGAGAGGCTTCCATCTCAAATACCAAATTACCTGCATGACCAATCCACTAGATTTCATTCATTCATTCATTCATTCACTCCCTCCCTCATTCATTCATTCCCTCACTAAACACTGAAGAAGCCCTGAGCACGCACTGGGCACTGTTCTAGCCCAGGTACTGGAGTTTCAGGAGTGGATCCATTCCTCAACACTGCGTTTTCCACGCTCCCTGCACGCTCATTGGCACCTGCCGGGTTCACCTTGACCCTCCCGCCCTGTGGGGCCTGCTCCAGCCCGCCCCTCTCCTGAGGCCTTGCTTGCTAAGGCAACAGCCACGATTAGTGTGAGTGCTCATCCCCCTTGCTTCCTGTGTGCTGCCTGACCTGCTGACTTCCTCCTACTCCCAGAGCCCCCACACTGCAGGTTCTGGTCCATCACCCGGACCTTCTCTGCCCCTCCGGCCAGGTCACTGACGAGCTGGTGGTGTTCTGCCAGGTCCTGCCCCGCCCTCTCACCTCAGATGATCTACTCCCTGCTCCCAGACAGACACTTGCTGAATGGAGGCTCAGGCCATCAACGTAAAGAGAATCGCGTCTGTGCCCACGTCCTCTGGGAGGCTCCTGCTGGAGTTTTCATTCGACTTGCTTACTCCTCTGTGCTTCCTCCCATCCAAGGACTAACCAGGCCCGACCCTGCTTAGCTTCCGAGATCAGACGAGATTGGGCACGTTCAGGGTGGTGTGGCTGTAGACTCCTCTGTGCTTCCTAACTGGCCAATGACACAGCCTCTGGTTGTCCTCTCTCCCACCCACCTCCATGTCCAGGGTCCCTGAGTCCTGTCCTTCTGGACAGAAGGCTGATCCCAGAACAGCCATCCTCCTGCTGTGCCGCCCACCTGTCCCCATCCTCTCTCCCTGTCACAGTGCTTTCTCCACACTGGGGCCAGAGCAACCCTTAGAGAGCACAGATGTGACACTGTCTCCCGCCCCATCCAAGGCCACGTCACAGGCTCCTCGCCCCCTGGGCTGTGCTTCTCCACTTCAGCTGCACTTCCGAGCCAGTGGGGACATCAGGATGACAGTGCCTGGCCCAGCCTGTGGACAGGGCATGGGCGTTGGGATTTTCAAAGCTCTCCAGATGATTCTCAGATGCTGGTAGGGAACCAGTGCCCTGTCGGATGGCCCCAGTTCCCATTCTAGCCTGACCCCGCCCATCCCTCGGCATCATCCCCCGGCTGTTCCTCCCTACATAACTGCCTGCCCCAACAGTCCTACAGGGCTTGCCCGTCCCCAGATGTGCCCCTACTCTCTCCGCTTTGCCCCATATCCTACGTCCTGAAATGCCCTTCCCTTTGCCCTTTGGACTCAAGCATCACATCCGAGAAGCTTCCCACATTCCATCCTGCCCAGCTGTAAGTGAGTGCTCCTCTGATTTCACCCAGAGCTGTGCTCACAGGCCATGCTGGGTTTGTCTGCATCTCTTTCCCCCACACTAGAGCACCCTGGAAATAAAGAGATTTCTGTTAACTGGTTACGTGGGAGAGAGGGTATGCAGTAGGCACTCCCTAATAACACCCACAGAGTGAAAGACTAAGTGAAGGAGTAAATGAACTGTCCCCATGGGTACCCTGCTCTTGACTGCACATAGCAAAGGCCAAGGCAGCTGAAGCCCCTGCACACTCCCTTCTTGCCCTGCAGAGGCCCCCTGAGCTCCCTCTAGAACTCTCTCTCTTGACTTGCTGCCACCTGTCTCCCCCCCTTCCGTGTTTCCCACACTCCAGCAAGCTGGCCTTTCTGCAAATGTTCAGTGAATGGATGAATGCAAACACCAAGCTCTGTGCACCTCTCTGCTCAGGAAAGCCTTGGCCTCACCCTCCTCCTGTAAACCCTTCTTCTCCTGCAAAAACCAACCACAGGAAAAATGGGTAATGAAACATGAACGTTCACAGAAAGGAGACTCGAGTGGCCAACAACTACTGGTAGATCAACTGTGTCACCTGAAATCAATGTAATGTCATCAAAAGCAACAAATATAAGATTTTTAACATTCCAGGCAGAAGGACTAAGAGAGAATTAGAGTAACTTTCTTCCCTGTGATTCAGTGGATTTCCATCTAATCTCCCAGATGGCTGTCCACAGTGGGAAGCATGGACCAAATAGTCTGTAAGGTTGAGTTCTGGACGACAAGCTGGAGGGCACAGCAGGACGTTCGGGTGGTGGCAGGGGAAGCAGGATTCAAGCTGTAGGTTCTCAAGGTCACCGTGGAGAGGGAAGCAAGTGGGCTCTGTGCTCCAAGGGCAGCCATGAGCGGGGTGAACAAGACACATGGCAGGAGACTCACAGGGGCCTTCAAGGCACTGTGCTCTTCTTTCTCTTAAGATTCCGGTCCCCTTCCAGCTTCGCTCAGCCCCCAAGAGGCAAGTTTTAAACTAAAGTAAAACACAACTATAATTCCAGCCTCTCTCCACAGGATGGCTGATGGCAGCCAGGCACCCTGGGAGGTAAACTGGCATCAGGATTAAGAGCAGAAGAGTCACAAAGACCTGGGAGGTAGATTCAATCCACAGCCTCCTAGCTATGTGCCTGTGGATGGGGACTTAACTTCTTCAGACCTCGGCGTCCTTATCCATGGAAAGGAGTGCTGTTGCAAGAACTAAATCACAGAGCACATGCCAAACTCTCGACCCATGTCCTATGTTAGTAAAGACCCAATAAATAGCAATTATCAATATTCCCTATCGATACTGCAAACACACATAGAAGTTGTTTTAGGATTATAAACAGACTTGACAAAAAACATGACCCGAATTAATTTCGTGACCAAAACACTTACTTCAGTAAATGTTCGATCGTTAAAAATGGGCAGAATATGCGCATGACTTTCTTGAAATTATTTCGACCAATGAGCCCCGTGTCTCCAAGGTCATATGACTGTAGCATTTTGTAGAAGGCTTGGAGATTCCTAGTAATCGAGTCCTGAACAATCTCTTCCACCTAACACAAAAAACAAATATATTTACCAAGCGGTACCTTTTATTTTTTTTAAAGACTTTATTTATTTGACAGAGAAAGACACAGTGAGAGAGGGAACACAAGTAGGGGGAGTAGGAGAGGGAGAAGCAGGCTTCCCGCGGAGCAGGGAGCCCGATGTGGGGCTCGATCCCAGGACCCTGGGATCATGACCTGAGCCGAAGGCAGACGCTTAACCAACTGAGCCACCCAGGCGCCCCTAAGCAGTACCTTTGTAACCTGGGTGCTAGCATGCTGGGACCACACAGGAAAGTTACTTACTGAATCCCAAGCCAGGAGGAGAGGTACCATGGTGTCTGTACAGGAGGAGAGTTTTCGTATCTAATTGGGAAAGAGAAAGTGTGTAGGTACGAATCACTCCTCGAGGCAGTAGGAGCTTTGGAGGCAGACAGACACGGACTTTCTAGCTTTGCCCCTGATTAGCCAATTAACTCTGAGAGCGTGAGCAATTGAGGTTGCTCCCTAATCCCCATCTGGAAATGGGGATCATAATATTTAACTAGCACTTATTTTAAAAAAATTACAATAAACATGAAAAAAATCTATCACCTGGCTTAAAGAAATGCAAAATAAAAGAATCATGAGGCGGCGTTTTTGCCTTTCAGAATGGTAAAAATTTAAAACGGAAGTCAATTGCCAGTGTCGACAAGGGGTAACGTTAGACAATTTGATAATCTACACACTCTGGGGCAATGGTGACCGCCTCTGGGGGGGTGGCAAGGGAACAGAGCTGGAAGAAAAACTTACTTTTCACATGTTCCCTTTTGCATCTTTTGCATTTTGTACTTTACACATATATTCCTCTTTTAAAATAATTAAAATAATTTCAAGAATAAAATGTATATTCTTTCACCTAATCATTTCATTTTTAGAAATTTGTACAAAAGGAATCATCATAGAATGGTGCAAAAAAGCAGGCACTACAATATCCATCGTAGCAAGATTTATAAAAGGGAAAAAAAAAGAACATGTACTTTAAACAGAATAGTTACTCTGTATCTTTTAAAATCATACAGCAGAATTTTTACTGACAGTGTTAAGGACATGCTAGTAAGGGACAGCACCGACTGACTAAAAAGTCATTAATTATAGGATCTCGTTTTAAAATAAAATAGATATCATACATGAAAGTATGCATCCAATCTTCAAATTGCATACATTAAATATGTACTGCTTTCGTGTATCAATTATACTGCAATAAAGCTGAAAACAAGGTGCATGCAATAGACCACAAAGTCTAACAGTGGGTAACAATCCCTCCGTGTTAGAACTAGTGGTGATTTTCATTTTCTTCTATTTGCATAACCATGTTTTCTAATTTTTCTCCTCCATTCCTGTATGTTCATTCATTCACTCACTGCACTGTTTTTTGAGTGAGCCGAGCAGTGCGCTAGCCCCCGTGGGTACAACGGGCAGTGAAAACAGAACGGCCTGTCTTTGTGGAGGCATGACCACATAATGACCGAGTTGTGACACTGTGACTGGCAGGTGTGTGAGGCCAGGGGCACCAGACAGGCTTCAGCAGAGGCATCACGGAGGGTCCCTGGGAAGATACCGGGTGCACCGAGACCTGCCGAGGAGTGTGAAGGGAATCTTGGCAGGAGCCACAGTGTGCCCAGGCTGCAGGAGGGACCTGGGGGCACCTGAGGACCCAAGCCAGTGTGGCCCACGAGGATTCCGGGAGCCAGTCAGCAGGGCTGGACTATGTGGGCACCTTGCTAGCCAGGTTAGGAAGTCTTGCTTTCTCCTAGAGCCCCGACAGCCACCCGAGGCCTTTTAAGCATGGTGGCCGAGGATGTGGTTTATATTGAGCAAAGATCCAGCCACTTGTCACGTGGAGAGCAGATTGTTTACATGTCCATATTTTGTTTTTAGAGAAAAAAAGCTGTGTGCAGAGTTGCTGTGACAGCCAGAGGCCCCAATTCTCAGGAGCTAATATAACAAAGTTCAGGAAAAGGTACAATTATTCTTTTCTGTGTGTGAGGGCCCTGGGACTTACTTTTTTTTTCTTTTTTATTTAGACATTATGTTTTAATTTTTTTTTAATTTTATTTTATTGTGTTATGTTACTCACCATACATTACATCATTAGTTTTTGATGTAGTGTTCCATGATTCATTGTTTGCGTATAACACCCAGTGCTCCATTCAATACGTGCCCTCCTTAATACCCATGACCAGGCTAACCCATCCTCCCACCCCCCTCCCCTCTAGAACCCTCAGTTTGTTTCTCAGAGTCCGTCTCTCGTGGTTCGTCTCCCCCTCCGATTTCCCCCCCTTTATTTTTCCCTTCCTACTATCTTCTTCTTCTTCTTCTTTTAAATATATAATGTATTATTTTTTTCAGAGGTACAGGTCTGTGATTCAACAGTCTTGCACAATTCACAGCGCTCACCACAGCACATGCCCTCCCCAATGTCTATCACCCAGCCACCCCCTCCCCCCCCCCCCCCCGACCACTCCAGCAACCCTGTTTGTTTTCTGAGATTAAGAATTCTGGGACTTACTTTTGAACTAGGGTTCAAGAAGGACCAAATGACATTGGTTTAGGATGTGGTCACCACCTTGCACAAGGTGGGCGCTCAAGAAATCATAATATTAGTGAAAAACTAATTTGTACCTGCTAAAGGAAGTCTATAACAAATATTTCAAAAAGAATCTGTTCATGTCTATCACATGTATTACCTGACACTAATCTAATTTTTTAAAGTTCTTAAAATTGTTAAGTGCTAATCGTTATTAAAGTTATAAAAGCATTTCTAATAATAAAACTCTGTCAACTTTTCAAAAAGCAAGTACAGATCACCAGAGGCAATAGCAGTTTTTTTTTTTAATGGGGAATTAACATAAAAACTCTAAAAATATTAATGAGAACCAGAGGAGTAATTCACAAACATGCCCGTGCAAGACATGGTTGCAGGAGGGGCACCGCCGGCATGTTGTTAAAGGAAGATACATCCTGCACACATAGGTGCTCTCATCCCAGGAGGGGTTTCCAGAAATGTCAAATATCACCTTTCAGTAAGATTTTGACACTGAAAGTTAAAATCGAACAACTCAAAAACTTAAGTCTTATTAAAATGAAAATTAGAAGCACGTGGTGGCTCAGCTGGTTAAGCATCTGACTCTTGACTTTAACTCTTGATTTTGGCTCTTGATCTTAGGTTCGTGAGATTGAGCTCTGCATCAGGCTCCGCACTGCTTGAGATTCTCTCTCCCTCTCCTTCTGCCCCTCCCCCTGTGCATGCATGCATGCACGTTCTCTCTCTCTCAAATAAATAAATCTTTTTTAAAAAATGAAAATTAACCCAGCTGAAAAACGTGAAGTCCTTTATTTAAGACTGTTTCACCAACCGCCTCTGATTTCACCATGAATACTTTTAAGTTTCCTGCCATCGACAGAAAATCAAATATGGAGCTGTCATAAAACTCACCTTAGGGTTCTCTTCAAGCAGTTCAATAAGCGTGTAGACATTGACCCATCCAGTGTCCCCAGGGTCAAGCGTTTGCATCAATTCTTTGAATTCTGAATCACTCATTTTTACAACCATGCAATTTAGGAGACGTCGCAATTCTTCCCCTGTTATCCGTCCATCAGGTTTCTGAGCATGAGAGTGTATATAAGGGAATTTTTTTAAAAAAGGAAAAAGGAAGGAAAAGCATTATATATACTAAGCATCACTGAATAAAGAGTGAGCTCTGGCCAAACAGAATTATGAGGAAGCAAGAATCCCTCAGGTGGTGGTCACTAGATAACGCTGTGAGCCAAGAGCAGTGTGTTGGGTGGGTGCAGGGGGGATGCCATTCCCACAATGCTGTCTCTGAGGACGTGGGCAGGACATGGCCCCGAGTGAGGAAAGAGGCCGATCTCGCGGGCACAGGCTGACCGCCGCCTCGGGACAGGCGAAGTGCTGGCTGTCACAGCTCCTCCCGCCCCATCCCCACCTGCGGGCTATGTTGTTCAGTAGCAGAGGACACACAACTTCCCGGCAATTCAATTACAACTTGCCAATTTACTAAAAATATTAATTATGCTTATTTTCACTCCCACCAACCTCATCAATTACATAAATGGACAATTACTTAGCAAGAAAAATTTCAGCCATGCTGCATAAGAAAACGTATTATAAGCAAAACACTATGAGGCAAATTCTTCCCCCAGAATAAAAAATTACCAACAAGCAAATTAAATATCAAAATGAGAAGATACTGTTTACTGGAAAAACGGGAAATAAAGAATCCCTACCTCTCTCACAGAGACACTGTGACTATTAATGTGACAAAGGGGCTAAGTCATAAAGCAGTATGTAAATGTCAGCCACTACTTTGGGGTCCAAAATCAGAAAAGGATATAAGGGTGTCTTTGGGAAAATTAAATAATTTAGAGAATATATGCATGCTTGCTTTTTGGTTTGGGAGTGATCATCAAATTTTTAATGCCCACATAGGAAAATTATGATTTTTAATAAATTTACAGCATTGTGCAACCTTCACCATCTGCTTCCAGAACTTTCCATCATCTCAAAAGAAACCTTGTGTCCATTTCCTCAACCTAAGGTAACTTGTCTATTTGCTATCTCTCTGTATTCACTTTGTCTTAGGTATTTCAGGTAAACAGAAGCATACACTATATGCATCGGTATGCACTTTGCATCTGGCTTCCATCACTTAGCATAACATTTTTTAGGTTCGTCCGGGATGTACCATGGATCAGTATTTTGATCTTTTTTATCCTTGTTATTATCCCACTGTATGGAGATGCCACATTTTGTTTATTTTATCACAAGTGGATAAACATTTGGATCATTTCCAGTTTGGAGATTATGAATAACATTGATGTGAACATTTGCACACAAGTCTTTGTGTAGACATATGGTTTTACTTCTCTTGGGCAGCCACCTACGAGAGGAATTGCTGGGTCATGTGGTACATTTCTGTTTAATTTTAAAGAAATGACCATGTTGTTACTTCAGTGGAAGCTGTAGCACTTCACATCTCCACCAGCATGAGAGTGTTGGAGCATTCCATCTCCACATCCTTGTCAGCACTTACTACTGACTACGTGGGTGGACTATCGTCACCCCACGGTTGGGAAGTGGTGTCTCAGTGTGCTTCTGATTTGATTTCCCTGATGTCTAGTGATGTTGACCATCTTTTCATGTGCTTGTTGGCCATTCGTATGTCTTCTTGGATGAAATGTCTATTCAAATGTTTTGCCCATTTTTTACACTGGGTTTTCCTCTTACTGAGTTCTAAAAGTTTTTATATATTCTATGTGCAAGTCCTTTACCAAATATATCATTTGCATATATTTTCTCCCAGAGCGTGGCTTATCTTTTGAAGCACAAATTTTTAATTTTGAGAAGTCCAATGTATGGGTTTTTTTTCCCTTTATGGATCATGCTTTTAGTATCATAGCTAAGAAATCTTTGCCTAACCCAGGTCACAGAGATTTATGCATATGCCTTCTTCTAAGGATTTTGCCATTTTAACTCATATTTAGGTTTATGGCTCATTTTTAGTGAATTTTTGTGTATGGGTAAGGTAGTTCATCTTTTTACAAATGGATATCCAATTGTCTCAGCACCAGTAGTTGAAAAGACGATCCTTTCCCCCTACTGATCTTGTAAAAGATGAACTGACCATAAATGTGAGGGCTTATTTTTGGACCTTCAGTTCTGTTCCATCAATCGATATGTCCATCCTCATGCCAGTGCCACACTGTCCTGATACCGTAGCTCTGTATGAAGATTCAAAATCTGGAAGCGTAAGTGCTCTAACTTCATTCTTCTTTTCCAAGATTGGTTTTAGCTACTCAGCAACCTTTGCATTTCCATATGAATTTTAAGATCAATTTTTTAAATTTCTGCAAAAAAAGCCAGTTGGCATTTTAATGGCGTTTGCAGCATTAAATCTATAGATCAATTTGGAGAGAACTGCCATCTTAATAATAGCGAGTCTTCCAATCCATGAATATGGAATGTCTCTTCATGTACTTACATTTTATTTCTTCTAACAGTGTTTTGTAACTTTCAGTGTACAAGTCAGGCATTTTTGTTAAATTTATTACTAGGTATTTTAGTCTTTTTGATGCTATTGTGAATGGAATTGCTTTCTGAAGTTCGTTTTTAGATTGTTCATTGCTAGTTTATAGAAATATAACTGATTTTCGTATATTGATCTTATATCCTGCAACCTTGATGAACTTTATTATTTATAGAAGTTTGTGTGTGTATATCATGTTGTCCGTGAATAAAGACAGTTTTACTTCTTCCTTTCCAATCTGGATGCCTTTTATTTCTTTTCTTTCAGGATTGCATTGTTTAGAACTTCAGTACAATGTTGCATGGAAGTAGCAAAAGCTGACATTGTTCTGTTTTTCATGATCTTGGGGGAAAGTATTCAGTCTCTTACCATCAACTATGGTTAGCTGTTAGCTATGGGTTCATTGTAGATGCCCTTTAACAGTTTAAGGGATTTCCCTGCTATTCCTGGTTTGTTGAAAGTTGCTATCATGAAACAGTGTTGGATTTTTCAAATAGTTTTTCTGCATCTCTCAAGATGATTATGTGGTTTTGTCTTTAATTTTATTAATATTGTGTACTCTATTAATTGATTTTTTGGAAGTCAAACCAAACCTGCAATCCTGGGATAAATCCCACATGGTCACAGCATTTAATCTTTTTTGTATGTTGCTGAATTTGGTTCACTAATATTTTGCTGGGAATTTTTGCAACAATATTCATGAAGGATATTGATCTTTGGTTTTCTTTTCTCGTGGTCCCTTTGTCTGGCTTTAGTATTAGGGTAATATTGGCCTCAGAGAATGAGTTGGGAAGCAGTCCTTCCTCCTATATTTTTTTCTGAAAGTTAGTGAAGGATTGTTATTATTTCTAAAAGTGATCTTTGTAGTCTTCAATGTAGAGAATTTGCATATTTTTATTAGGTATATTTCTAGGCATTTGATTTTTTTAAAGATATTGTTAGAAACAATATTTTAAAAATTCTTTTTCTAATTGCTTATTGTAATTTACAGAAATCATATTGATCTTTGAATACTGATTTTGTATGCAATGACCTTCTAAATTCTATGATTAATTCTAGTATTTTCTGGAAGATTAGTCTGTACTTTCTATTTAGAAAATCATGTGAGCTACAAATAATACTGAGAAAAAGAGTGGGTGAACAGGCAGGGTACAAATTGTTTCTGGGTGATAGAAAGGGAGCCAGACCAGATTTAAATGTAAGTGATGGAGGTGACTAGGTCCACTCAGAGGGAAGGTGGCAATGTGTAGAGGTAGCACATACAGCTACTTGGGATGTCTGAGTTGCAGCAGATCTAAAGCAGTCTTTCCTGTAATAATTCCACACCCCTCTCTACAGCAGGAGATGGATCTGCTTCTTACTGTTGTGTTCTGCAGCCTGCCTCCTCCTGGCTCTCTCCCTCTGCTCTCCTCCTTCCAGGTCCCAGAATGTGCCCAAGACCAAGGCACATGGTAGGGGGGTTGGGAGTCCCACTTGGCAACCATGCACTCTGCAATTCTAAGGTATCTGATGGTCACTGCTGTTATGTGACACTCCAGAGTGTGAGCTCATCATTGGCAGGGCCTTTGCATTACTCATCTATGTGTTCAGTGTAAGTGCCCACAGCCAGGCCCAGCGTGGGGCAGGCACTCCATTCCTCACCCACATGACGTGTTTGTTGATCAGTTCTGTTTGTGGAACAGTAGATCAATGACTGTTAAATAGTCCAGTATTTGGAGTGGTTAGCATGATTATCGTACTCCATTAATGGAGATGAGATTTCACTATTTTTAATTAAATTGCTTCAATATACCATGCTCGGTACTGAGGTGGGTAAACACACAAAAGCCTTCATTTATCTCTAAGAGGAGGCCCAGCCAGCACACTTCCAGGCAGCTCTGCCCAGGGCAGCAGTAGGCCTCTCCGGAGTAGCTGGTTTGCGTCCTGGCTCCACCACTCACTAGCTGGGAGCCTCAAGCTGGGTACTTACTACTGATGCTCCCTTTCCTCAGCAAATAAGGGCAAAATGAAAGGATCAAATAGAGATAATTATAGTGTCTACCTCACAGAGGTGCTGAGAGGCTGAAGTGAGTGAAGACAAGTAAATCACTTAAGACAGTACCTGGCACATTGTTAAGCACTCAATATTATTGTTCATTCAGGAGAAGAGATCAAGTCATATAGGTCTAAAGAATAACTAGAACAGTGGGCTAGTTAAAATGCCCCTTCCCCTAAAGAAAACAGAACCCCAAATCTCTGAGTCTACGCTATGCTCAGAAATCCTAAGCAATGGCATTCTAGATTGACAGAGGCGAGGAGTCTCCAGTACAGAGAGCAAACCACTGAACTTTGTGGTCCACCTCCAGGCCATGTGGGCTCCTCCCCAAAATGCTGCCCTGTAGCTGCCTTACAGGAAGGCTGCCACTGAGGACAACCATCTCCTCTTTTATACACAGTTGTACTTGAGTCTGAGGCAGAGCAAGTCACCGGACCCCTCCAGATTTCCTAGATTCAGTTATTGAATGTACTTAGTAAATAACAAACTTGGGAAATGTTGCATGTTTCAAAAGTATCCAAGTGCTGCTTTCTAAAATAAACATTAAATTGGGACAGGAGTAATATTTCGAGCAAGTTACAAATTCATGAATTAGCCTCCTCTCTGCAGTATAATAAACCAGGAAATAGGCTCTTTGGATCTAAGAAAACTTTCCTTGGATGGGTTACACGTTGTTATGAACCCACACACTCTAGGCTGGAGTGGGTAAGGTTCAACAGGTTGGGATTACTCGTTAAACAGCAAACGATAGGCAGTCACTGCAACCTTAACGACCTTGCCACACTCTGTTCTCATCCCCTGGCATCTCCCTCACTGCGGCATAGCACATTTTATGTCATCTGATCCCCCCAAACACACCCAACTCCTGAGGTCGGGCCTTATAGCCCTAAGTGCTCAGAATAATTCCTAGCATATAATAGGAGCTCAAACAATGTCTGTTGGTTGGATAAATGAATGAATATACAGTTTTTATTGGCCTTATTCTGAGGGTTCGCATTCTGAGAAACAATGAAGTTTTCACCAGAGAAGGGTTCCAAAATCTTACAGTGTTGGCGATCAGTAGTGCTTTCTTCAATGATGTACAGTGATCCTCATGTCTGGATAACTTTGTGAGAATGTTTTCCTTGCGAGATTGGTTTCTAGAGGTGATGCTACAGAAGAATGAAGAGAAAAACAGGAATAAGGTTATGTTCTTGTACTTTGTTCTTTCTTAATGCAAAAAAAAAAAGAAGAAGAAGAAGAAGAAGAAAAGCACCTGACAACTATCATAACGCTTTATTTGTGGATGGCTCTTCTTCCTGAAAGTGTAATGTGCTTGTACAGGCCCACCTGCTGCTCGGGCAGTGCGGTGCCTGACAGGGGAGAGGGTGTGGAGGCCATTAGCCTTGCTGTGCCATCACTCTCCTCTTCCCATGCCAGCTAACTGTGGCCAGCCATCTTGCCGGTCTGTGTCTTTGATTTCAAAAGAGACCAGGAAAGGGGCACCTGGGTGGCTCAGTCAGTCAGGCGTCTGACTCTTGATTTCAGCTCAAGTCATGATCTTAGGGTCATGAGATTGAACCCTGTGTGGAGCCTGCTAAGGGATTCTCTCTTTCCTTCTCCCTCTGCCCCTCCCCTCCTCACTCACTCACGCTCTCTCTCTCTCTTAAAAAAAAGAGAGAGAGAGACCAGGGAAGAGAGCATGATCACTGCTGAGACCATCACTTTCCTGTGTGTATGGGCAGTATGTTGAGGCACACTCACCCACATGATAACTGAGGGCACACGCTTCCCATGTTAAAGTAGTGGGAATGTCAACCTTCACAATCTCCCCTTCCCTGTTGACAATGGCCGTGGTCACCTACATTATCGGACTCTCTCCCTTTCTTGCCTCTTCGATCCATCCCCTGAGTGCAGGGCCATCAGCCTGCATGTGTGCTCCTGAAGGCCTCTGACCACCCACTCTGGAGATCAAAGCCAACTTCACCCTGATCAGAAGGGGGGGTGCAGGGATCCCGTGATACCAATCTACAGATGCCCTGGTCAGCCTCTCCTTTTCAGTGTTCATCGAGACAGGATGACATTTCCCATTAAATAAAGAAGGATAGTGAATCAGCTGAACAATTCTCACATTCGTTTGGGGGATTTTATTGTGGCAGCCACATGGCCATCTTAGCTTTTTCCAGTTGTACAAAAACATATAAACACACACATCTACTACCATTTCTAAGAAACACATAAAGTAGCAGAACTCCTGAGTATGAGTTGCTCATGTGACTCACTGGAGCCTGGTTTTCTATAGATCACTGGAAGGAATGGAAATTTCTGCAGCAATTATTACCTTCTATAGTACCACTGATGTTAGGGCCTGGTAGTTCTTTGGGGGGGGGGTGTGTGGGGGGGTACTGTCTCATGCACTGTGGGATGTTTAGTGGCATCCCTGGCCTCTACCCACTAGATATCAGTAGCACCCCCATCCCACCTGTGACAACCAAAAATGTCTCCTAAAATTGCTAAAGGTCTCTGGGGGTGGGGGTGGGGATTGCTCCCAGTTGAGATTCACTGTTTCAAAGTAAATAAAATTCACATTTTAATTCTTTCCTATCTTTCAGATAAGAAAATCATTAAAAAAAAAAAAAAAGAAGTAACTTCACTTAAGAAATAAACTCAGAGAGTTGCATCCCAGGAACGGAGTGGGGGGTGAAGGGGGCAGGAAGGGAGCTTTAAATACCTAGAAGGCTGGTAACCAGGGCAGTTCATCAAATATTCATAAATCCCTGAGACAGGAAGAGGACCTGGTGAAATGGGAATTAACTCTGTGGTACATTTTACTTTACAATAGAGCATAGTGCTTTCAATGAATGTGCCGAGATTATAAAGCTTGTATTTTTATTTAAGATTTATACAGGGCGATCAATGCAGGATACACACCAACATAAACAAAATACTTCTTAGAGCAAAAGCCTAAATTCTAAAATGTCATATTATTAAGTACTTTTTTACATTTTGGGCCCCACCACAGTTTATGTGATCATGTAAATCTGAAGTTATAATAGACATTAGAATGAAAACAGAAATAATGGTGCTCAAGGCAAATAATCCCCGACCCACGATATCTGCACCACACAGAGAGGGGTCGGGGAACAAGTGAATGTGGGTTGCTCCTTTCTACAGACCACTTAACCAAACATGCTTATACACAATTTTACCCTTAAAGCTCAGTGTAGCATCGGCAGTGCTGATGTGTGTACCCAGAACATTCGAGCTCCATTTCTGCCTCCACTTGCTAAGCAGAAGATCTAGTTAAGATGCTTATGGTCTTATTTTTTCATCTAGAAACTTAAAATAATAATTATACCCACCTTATAGTTGAAGGCCATTTTAAATAAGAATACTGTGTGGGAAATAATTGATAAACCGCAAATCACTATGTAAAGTTCATAATTATCCAATGAAGATGAATTTGTCATTCAAAAAGATGAAGAAAAAGCAATTCAGATATTCTCTAACCTTTTATAGATTCTGATATGTGTAACTAAAATGTAGTTCTTTTATTTTATTATTATTTTTTCTACATACCTATTTCTTTTTGTCAAGGGAACTGTATTGTTGACTTCCAACCACTGGGAATCATAAAGTGATGTTAGAAATTGTTTCCAATTGATTTTGGAGGTGGTTTTAAGTCCAAATCTGGATTTAAAAAAATAAAAAATTATTTTAAACACTTTTTCTATAACGCTGCACAGATTAGATGTTTAATATTGAATTGAAGATGGCAGCAATGAATTTATATGAACTTTCAAATCTAAGGTAAACAAAATAATTTAGTAAAATTGTACTACAAATTGACTTTTAAAAAGCAAGGAAAATCAAGCTGATTCTATATCTCCATGCCTCTGCATTCCCTTAGCAGTAGCATACGTTGAAGGAAGAAACAAAGGAATTTGATTAAAATTCTCATGTCCACGAAATAATTCTTTCAAAGTCACTATTTGGAGAACTCAGTCACTGTGGGAGGCAGAATAAAGACCTGGAAGGCGTCCACACCCGAATCCCTGGGATCTGCGAGTGTGACCTCAGAAGGCAAAAAGGGACTCTGCAGATGGGATTAAGGGTGTGGACACGGACATGGGAGAGCACCCAGCTTAACTATGTGGGCCAGTCTAATCAGGAGTTCTTAAAATCAGAGCATTTCTCCCAGCTGCATCCAGAAAAAGATGCGACGACAGGAGATATGAGAACAGGAGAAGGGCCAAAGAGGAGACTGCAGATGCAGGAAGGGCCACCTGCCCAGGAATGCAGGTGCCTCTAGAAGCTGGAGAAGGCAAGAAACAGACCGCCCATTTCTCCCCCAGACTTGTGGTACTTTGTTATGGCAGCAGTTGAAAATAATTGATAATTATTTTCAGGACAGATAGTACTGGTCCCGCAGTACTGGTCACCAGCAAGTGTTCAACCACATACCCTTCCCCACTGTCCATGTGACTTACACACTAAGCATGAGCCACGTTTCCATAACAGGGTGGCAAGAAGTATCTGGGGTGAGATCGTTAAACAACAGCTATGAGATGCAAAAGTGGTAGATACCACAAGACAGACTACCCTGCTTGGATGGCTAAAATTAGTGGCTGTAAGTAATCTGGTCTCGTGTGGATCAGATGTGGGCCATGTGAGAAAGTGTAAGTGTGTGCGCGTGCACACACACACACACACACGGGATCATCTGGCCATGCTGGCCCTTCCGCTCTGCAGAAGGTTATGCTTTTCTTTGTCCTAGGTCCCTCATGCTTGCTGCTTCCTTTGCCAATTGCCACACTCCCCACCACACTGCCCATGCTTTAGCTCATTCTGCACCTCTTTCAAGTTCAACTTATTAATTACTTTCTCAAGGAAGCCTTCTCCAACTTCCATAACCAGGGCTCTATTAGCCAGTCTCATAGCACTATTCCTCCTTCCTTCATAGCACTTATCACTAAGGATTAATATTATTAGCATTTAACATTTGCACAGGATTTTGATCATGACTGTGATTATAACAAATGCTTGATAAATGGTAATTACTTCTACTTCTGCTCTTAGCACCATGTATGTGTTTGTGAGAGAGACATTGGTTGACTGATTGATTTTCATTAGGTATACAGGCAGCATCAATAGATACACTGGGACAGTGGTCTAATGCTCTGCTGTTCACCGTACAAAACAAAGTTTCCTGTTTTTTCCCAGCCTGCCTTCCCCCAATTGCCCACGATTTTTTTTTTAAAGATTTATTTATTTATTTGAGAGAGTGAGAATGAGAGAGAGAGAGAGTACATGAGAGGGGGGAGGGTCAGAGGGAGAAGCAGGCTCCCTGCTGAGCAGGGAGCCTGATGTGGGACTCGATCCCGGGACTCCAGGATCATGACCTGAGCCGAAAGCAGTCGCTTAACCAACTGAGCCACCCAGGCGCCCCAATTGCCCACGATTTTGATAGTTTGTTAATACTATCTATTTTCACCTTAAATTCCGGCAAGTTAGAAATTAATTTTCTATAATAGAAACACATTGCCTACCATTAAAAGTTGAATCAGCTTCATATATTATGTTTAGGAAATTACGTTACTCTCTTGGAAAAAAAATCAAATTAGATCTTCACTCCATACGAAATACTAAAATAAATTCAAAATAGATGAAGAAGTGAAACATAAACACTAGCACCATTAAAAAAGGAAAATCCGGGTACATATTCACCTGGTATGGGAATAAGAATGAGTTTTTAAGCAACATTTAAGAGGGGGAATCATAAACTTCCCTAGTTAATAACGTCAACATAAAAAATTTCCATACACAAGAAATACTGAAACAACAATTTAAGAGCCAAACAACAGACTTGCAAAGTTATGTATCATAAATATGCATAACAAATTGGTGATTTTCTTAAAACATTAAGTAAAAAAACCTAAAACTTGATTTCTTCTTCCAGTGATGGCAGAGTAAGATCCTAGTGGACCAATCCCCCTGCAGACAGTCACAATAAGCTCTGGGCATAATACCAAGAGCAGCTACCTAAAAGCACTACAGAGTGAACAGGAGTGGGCACACTCTGGTAGGAAATCCATGATGACAGTAGTGGAGCTCTGTGAAGAGTATTTTCAATGCTTTCAGCCTGGGGCTAGGCACTGCAGCATGACGGGTGGCAAGGACACCAGTTAAAAAAAAAAAAAGGTACGTCCTGGAAAACTAGAAGACCAAACCCAGGGGAACCATAACCCTAGAGAGAAAGAAGAAATCCTAAAAGAGAAAGAACCAGAGAGGGATCCCCAAATTCTGCCCTACCACATTTTTGACTGGCTCGGAATCTCACATGATCAGAACCTATTCAAAATTGCTTAGCTGAACACAAAAGATCTGAACTAAGATCAGAACTGCCACCTAAGAAATAGAATAGGCAGTTTGAGTCCAACCAAGATAATTGCCTCTAAAACAAAAGAAAAACATTCATTGAAAAAATAATAACAGCAAAATTTAGAGTCTTCACAATTTAATATTCAGTATATGTGCTGCCCAAGCGAGCACAACACAATTTAATAGTCAAAATGTTGAGCACACACGTGCTCTCTCAAATGAGTAAGTTTTAAAAAATAAAAATAATGGGCGCCTGGGTGGCTCAGTTGGTTAAGCGACTGCCTTCGGCTCAGGTCATGATCCTGGAATCCCGGGATCGAGTCCTGCATTGGGCTCCCTGATCAGCAGGGAGTCTGCTTCTCCCTCTGACCCTCCCCCCTCTCATGCTCTCTCTTTCTCTCTCTCTCATTCTTTCTCTCAAATAAATAAATAAAATTAAAAAAATAAAATAAAATTATAGAACCTATTTTAAAAAACAGGAAAATAGAACATTACTAGGGAGAAAAGTCTGACATACATGCAATTGGAATCACATAAGGAGAGCAGAGAATGAAAGGCCAAAATTTCCCCAAATTTTATTAAAGATACCCATTTACAGATTGAAGATGTTTTAACAAAAACCAAGTAGAATACACATGGAAAAGGCCATGCCAAGGCTCATTACAAAGTCAAATTCAAGGAGTAAATCTTGAATGCAACAAGAGAAATATTACTCATCACATGCAAGAGAACAACAATTTAACAGATGACTTCTCATCCAAAACCATGGAAGCTAAAAGAAGTGGAACAACATCATGAAGTGCTAAAAGAAAAAAAAAAGTCACCCAAGAACTTTTCATCTAAGAAAAATTCTTCAAAAATGAAGGATAAATTAAGACATTTCTAAATAAAAGAAAGCTAAGGGAATCCATCTTTAGCACAGCTTGATAAAGGAAGTTCTTCAGGCTGAAGGGAAATGATAGCAGATGGAGACCTCAACTCCTCAGAAAAGAATGAAGAAAGTATCAGAAATGGTAAGTATTTGAAAAAATACAAAGGGTACTTTGTTTGCCTTTTCTCTTCTTAATTTATTCATAGTTTATATAACTAAAAAAAGTAATAACAGTAATAATAATAAGTAAATAAGAGGTTCTACATTTTATGTGAAGTGGTGCAGGGTTAATTGTATGCAGGCTGGGAGCAGTAAAGATGTATACTATAACCGCCATGAAAAATTATACAAAGAAGTATAGCTTAAAAGACCATAAGAAAATTAAAACTGAATTCTAAAAAATATTCCAATTATCTGAAAAGAAGAAAAAGAGCAAACAAGCAAAAAAAAAAAAGGGAGCCCCAAATCCAAATATATCAATAATTACTTTAAATATTAATCAACTAAACATTTTAGATTAATGGACTAAACACAATTGGATTTTTAAAAAAAGATCCAAATTTATGCTTTCACAAAAAAGGTAAATTTACTGTTTTGTTTTGTTGTTTTTTTTTTGAGAGAGAGAGAGAGAGAGTGCATGTGCAAGTGGTGGTGGGGAGAGGGACAGAGGGGTAGGGAGAAAGAAAATCTTAAGCAGGCTCCACACTTAGTGGAGATCATGCCCTGAACCCAAGTCAAGAGCTGGACGCTTAACCAACTGAGCCACCCAGGCACCCCAAAGCACATTTAATATAAAGACACATATAGGTTGAAAATAAAAGGACACTATCTTGAACCACATGATCAAGGTCAACCTCAACGGTGACAAGCCATATTGATACTATGCACCCTTGATCCGATGTGACAAGAATGATACTTTACCTCTGTGGTCTTCCAAAAACACATTACCCCAGTCTAATCAGTCAAATCCCAGTTGAGGGACGGACACTCTATAAAATATCTGACCAATAATCCTCAAAACTGGCAAGGTCATTAAAAAACAAGGAAAGTCTGAGAAAGTGTCAGAACCAAAAGGAGCTTAAGGACACATGACTACTAAATATAATGTAAATTAAGCACCTAAATAAATGGAAAAATATACCATGTCCATGAAATAGAAAACTGAATATGGTTAAAGTGGCAATTCTCCCCACTGTAATCACAATCAAATTCCTAACAGGCTTTTTTTTTTTTTTTAAACATTGAGAAACTGATTCTAAAAGGTATAGAAAGGTAAAGACTCTAGAATAGTCAAACAATTTTGAAAGAGAAGAACAAGTCTGGATGACTTGCACAACCTAATTTCAAGACTTAACTATTTAGCTACATTAGTCAAGATAGTGTGGTATCAATGTGAGAATAAACCTATAGATTAATGGAAGAGACTAGAGTCCAGAAACCTACTCACACTTACATAGTCAATCGATTTTCACCAAAGGTGCGAAGTTGTTCATCAGAGAAATAATAACCTTTTCAACAAATGATGCTGGAACAACTGGATATCTGGACAGAAACAGAGTGAATCTCCACCCTTACCTCACACCATACACAAAAATTGACTAGAAATGGATCTCCTGTAAAAATTACCCATAACAAATTTTTAAGTAGATAAAACATATTTCATCAAAATTAAAAACTTTTGTACTTCAAAATACGGAGTTAAGAAAAGAGAAAAGCAAGCCACACTGAGAGTAAATATGTGAAAGTATGTAGCAAACGAGCTCATATCTAGGATATATAAAGAACTCTGGCAAATCAATAATAGGGAAATAAATAGTCCAATAAAATGGACAAATAATCTGTACATACACTTTTTAAAAGAATATATATGAATGGTCAATAATCGCATGAAAATAGGCTCAACATTGTTAGTCATCAGGAAAATGCACACTACTAGGATGGGTAAAATTAAGAAGCCTGGCAATATCAAGCATTAATGAGGATGTAAAGCATCTGGAATTCTTACATGTTATTGATGGAACTGCAAAATGGTACAGTTACTTTGGACAACAGTTTGACAGTGTCTTATAAATTTAAACGTACACTCAAACCTACCTACAATCCAGCAATTTTATTACTAGGTATTCACCCAAGAGAAATGGAAACATGTATACACACCAAGAATTATATGTAAGTGTTTATAAAGCATCTTCTGTAATGACCCCAAACTGAAAACTACCCAAATGTTTGTCAACTGGTGAATGCATTAACAAATTGTGGTAAACAAGTATGGTAGAATACTCCTTGGCAATTAGAAATGTTGGGATATGCAACAAGATGGATGAATCTTAAAAACATGGTAAGTGAGGGCGCCTGGGTGGCTCAGTTGGCTAAGCAACTGCCTTCGGCTCAGGTCATGATCCTGGAGTCCTGGGATCGAGTCCCACACCGGGCTCCCTGCTCAGCAGGGAGTCTGCTTCTCCCTCTGACCCTCTTCCCTCTCGTGCTCTCTATCTCTCATTCTCTCTCAAATAAATAAATAAAATCTTTAAAAAAAAACATGGTAAGTGAAGAAAGTAGTCAAACACAAAAGGGTACATCCTGTATGATTCCATTTATGAGAACACCTAGAAAAGTCAAAACTATAGTGACAACAACAGAAAACGATCAGTGGTTGCTGGAGCTGAGGGTCAGGGAAGGAAGGGGTTGGTTACAAAGGGCCAAGAGTAGAATTATAGGGTCATGGAAGTATTCTGTATATTGACTATGGCAGGGGTTAGATAAATAGATACAACTGCCAAACTCATTAAACTATGCCCTTGAGGATGAATTTTATTTTACTAACTTATACTGGAGTAAAACATTTTTAAAACATAGAAGATTGTCAAAGGTCACGGATGAATAATTATTCACAGAGAAAGTACATAAAACTTTTAAACATGAAAAACATGCAAGCACAACAGCAACCAAGGACCTGCAAATCAAAACAACAGTGAGGAACTCTGCTTCCACCTGTCAGATTCGCAAGGATCTAGAAGTGGCAATGTGGAATGCTGGCAAAAAGCCTCTCACAAGCCGCCCTCATAAGAATAAATTAACACCTTCCTGAAGTGCATTTGAGCAATATGTAATGGAAACCTTAGAAATGTTTAAACTTTTGACTCAAGGGTTAACAAAACATGTTGTAGCCATTAAAAATTAATTTCAAAGGTTTTTCAAAGACATAAAATATGCTCCTGATAAAACACTGTGTGAGAAAATAGACCATAATTTATATGTGACCACAACGATGTTAAGTGTGCATGGAGTGTGTGTATGTGTGCACACAAAGAAATTCTGGAAGGAAATATACTAAAATATCAGTAGTGTTTATCTCTGGCTATTACAATGATGGGTAATTTATTTTTTCTTCATGGCTTCCCCTATTTTCCAGTTTGAGCCTTCACAGCTTTTATAATCAACATGAATAAACACATGAATGAAATTATTTTTGAAAAATCAGTGCCAATTTTGCCAGAAATCACATGAGTGACCATTATCCAAAGGTCACAAAGATATAGCTGAGTCTTTTAGTCTTAAAAATGTCCCAGGGGCTCTCTCTCTCTTTTTTTTTTTTTCCCCTCAGGCAGCTCTCCCTCTGGATTCTGATGTTGGGGGCCTACTAGCATTCCCAACCAACTTTCCCATCCCATGAATCCAGCACACAACTCCATCTATGGAGAAGGGGAAAGAAAACACAGATTTGTCATATTGTTCCAAACAGTCTGGATTCCATTCAACCAGTGGGTACTGTCAGAGGAGGTGCAAAGAGAAACAGGGTTGGAGAGACTAATCGCATTAGCTGGAGGGACCAAGAAGGCTCAGCCAGGAGGAGAGTCATCAGAACGGAAAAGATGGGCAGACCTGCAACAGGTGGGGATGGTGATGGTAAGAGACAAAAGGAGGATGTAACAAGTGTGGGAAACAAACAACCTCACTGGCTGACTCTTCTTCCACCATCCGGTCACTAATGCTAACAACCCCCATCTCTCATTTCTCTTCTCTATCCCTATGCACTCTCTTGGCAACCTCCTCTGTTCTCTGGCTTTAGATACCATCTATATTGATCTGTACAAAGCTGATACCCATATTTCTTTCTCTAGCCTGGACTTCTTTTTCTGAGCTTCCAACAGCCTCGACATCAATAGTTGGATTTCTAACAGGCATCTCAACCTTAACATGTCCAGTATTAAACTCTTGACTTCTGTCCCCTAACCTGTTTCCCTTCCTCCCATCTTCAAATATACCAGGCTCCCACTTCCATGAAGGCCTCTGTATGGGTCTGTTGGCATGGAATGCTCTTCCACAACAAATACAACATGACTGGTGTGCTCTAAATCTGTGCGACAAAGCAGACTTCCTTTCTGCGTGCCTGATGTTTTGATGCAGGGCTCATCTTAAATGCCATCTCCCCAAGAAGTCTTCCCTGATTGCCTCATCTGGGGTAGGTTTGCCCCATGCATCACGATTTAGAACTGGTTTATTTGTTTCTGAGTTAATAATATGTGTTGGTAAGAAAGAGCACATTCAATGATTTTAGCAACCTCTTCCCCAAGCCCACCAACACTGCATTTCTAAGGATCCTCTGAAGGGAGATTATGGGGGCCCCACCAGAAGCCACAGAGAGAACAGCAGCTATAGGGTCAAGATTTGCAGGTCACCGAAGAGAAACAGGCCACAGGGCAAATGGGCCAAGATAATAAAATTCCACCAGAAAGCCAAATAACCTCTGGAGGAAGGAGGGAAGGTGTTGGACTGAGCAAAGTGCATGCGATACAGGCTCAAGCTGTCTTGTGTATAAAAGGAAATAATAGCCAGGGGCTTGCCAAGTCCCAGTCCACACTGCTGCTGCCCATGTCCTGGACAAATGTCCCCACATACTGCCAAGGTATGGGCATGCTCCAATGGTAGCTGTAAACTGCCCCTTTCTCTCTTCAAAGATAAGGGCATGCAAGTAACTGAAGGTGGCATTAACTCAGGGATGACCGCTGTACTTTACCAGAAAACAAAATCACTTGCATATTTTAACTTTATTAGTAAATGACACATCACTTGCAGCACATTCCACACTGCACAATCCATCATCCCATTCCAGGGTGCCGTGATATGGGAATTCAGAACTACGCGTCCAGGAGAGAGGAAGTGAGGGCCTGAAGTGGTCTGGTGGCAGTGGGAACACAGAGGTGAGTTATGCACATCACTCATATGACCATCTAGGGCAGCGTCATTCTGCAAACAAAATAAGTTTGCGACATCCTACACATTCCCCTCATAGATATTCATGATGTTGAGTTAACATATTAACAGTCATGAGATGTCCTCATAGTTGGCAGTTGGGAAGCTTCCTTCTAGAGTACACCTTAGGAGTACTCACCACAATAAGCTAGAGCATAATCTGGGTGTTTCAGCTCACAAGGGTTTCTGGCACTAGCTAACCGAACACAAGGTCCTTAGGAAAGACCAAGGTGCTGCCTGATATTTTCAGAATACACGGAAAATTCTAGGACTGATGGGCAGAAGCCTGACTTGAGTCGTTTAAAGTGGGAATTCATGACCTGTTGCTCAGGTCACAGACCAAACCAATCCACAGACCCAGAGCCCCTTAATTAAGGGGGAATCTGGATACCTTTGAGGAACAACCCTACAATATAGCCATATGTATATACTGAGAATCTTCCCTCAAACCTTGCCCAGAAGATCCTTCAGCCATTTACTAAAATGACTACACATGAAGGGAAAGGAAATACCTAGCCACTCAGGGTTATTAGATAGTGGCTCTGAACTAATGATAATCCATGGAGAGCCAAAGTGCCAGCACAGTCTGCTGGGTCACAGTGGAGGCTTATGGACAAGAGATGAAGCCCAAGTCCATGTTGTAGTGGGTCCAGTAAGGTTACAGGCTCATCCTGTGGTTACTCCTCCAGGCTCAGAATACATAATGGAAATAATTATTCTTAGTCACTGCAGAATCCTCACATTTGTCTTTTGAGCCATGAAATAAGGGGCTACAATGATAGGAAGGACTAAGTGGAAAACTCAACACTTTAGCAGAGGATTTAAAAAGCTTACCACCTCCCTGGAGTGCATCAAAATTCTTTGAAGACGAGGGCAAGAGGTTGACTTCTACCATATTCCATCTAAATCACTGTGTCCCAATGCAAAAGTTACTTGGATATTTGAAAATGACTGTGGGTTATTGCAAATTTAATCAAGTGATGATGCCAATCACACATGCAAATCAACACAGCCCCGAGCATCTGGTATGTAGCTCTAGACATATCAATGCTAACATTTCAATTTCCTTTTCAACAGTTTCCCTTTACATGGCAGGGAGATTAATACACCTCCAAATCTTATCTCAAGACTATGTCAACTCCTCTGCTTCCTGCCATATTATAATGTGAAGGAACTCTGATCAAGGCTTGCCCAGAGGGTCCTACAGGTATTTTTTTTTTTTTAGATATTTATTTATTTATTTATTTATTTATTTATTTATTTATTTAGAGTGAGCAAGCAGGGAGAAGGGGCAGAGGGAGATGAAGAGAGAATCTTAAGCAGATTCCACACTGAGTGCAGAGCCCAACGTGGGCCTTGATCTCACAACCTTGAGATCATGACTTGAGCCAAAATCAAGAGTTGGACGCTCAACAGACCGAGCTACCCAGGTGCCCCATCAAGTAGCTATGGATTGTTCTGGTGTGCTACAACAATCACAGTGGTCCATTGCATGATGATATTATATTAACTGGATCTACTAAGAATGAAATAACAAATATCCCAGAGGCCTCAGAAAGGCAGAGAAGATAAATCTCATGGAATTTCAAGGGTCTTCCAGTCTGATAAAGTTTCTAGGGATCCAGAGGCATGTCTAAGGTATGCTGGAATAGTCCCTCTAAAGTGAAAGACCGATTAATTAGCCTTTTGCTGCCCATCACAAAAAAAAAGATTCATATGCTTGAAGGGTGTCTCTGGATTTTGGAGACAATTTTGTCCTGCTATTCTGATCTGCTCTGCTGATCTTGGGTAACCCAGCAATTCTGAGTGAGGCATTGAGTAAGAAACAATTTGCAAGGCTCAGGCTGTAGTGTACATTTTTGTCTCATCACAGAAAAGAAGCACAGCTTATAAAGGTATTTATGTCCCATGTAAGTGCCCACTGGTAAGCATCCACACAGATTATCTGGAGGAAAGGTGACCTGTCCTGAAGGTGCTGGTCAGTCACTTTGCCCAGGCAACCTGGTGTTTGTCATGGGCTTCCACACAAAAGTGGTCATGGAGAGAGGAACGGACGCTGTGCATTGGTTTGAAAACAGGGACTTCTCATCACTAAAGCTGAGCTGGCTACTGCCCAGCTAAGTACCCAGGCTGCAAATGGCAGAGGCCCACACTGAGCCCTTTCATGGCTCCTTTCTCCAGGTGGGATTCCCAGTCACCTGGCAAAGACTCCATTGTCTCAAAATTTGTCTCAATACATACTCCAGATACAAATTTGCCTTGCCTTCCTGAAACACTTCTGCCACTTACCATCATCTGTGGACCTCCAGAATGCTTTGGGCATCACTGCCAGGGTGTCCTGCGCATCACAGAAGTAAACTAAGGGACTCATCTGATGGTGGTGATGGTGTGGCAATAACCCCAGATCCACAGAACATACTGGTCTCACCACATATCCCATCACCAGAACAGACTTGATAGAATGGTTGGTAGCTTGCTGATGACTCATCTACAATCAGCTGAGAGGAAATCCCCAGGGGTTAGGGTGCTGTTCTACAGGACGCACTGTGCCTTGAGCCAGTTGAGGCAGCCCAATAAAGAGATGACCATCAAGCACTGAGATCCTGTGAAATGAAGACTGGGTACCTCAGGGGATTGGAAGGCAAGAGGAGAGAAGGTGGGCTAATTATTCCCCCAGCCCCCTCCCTGCTGGGCTGCCACGTGGCCATGGCCATGTTCTTCTACCTTAGACCTTATCTGCTCTCCGGTGACCTCCCCTTTAGCTATCTGTCTTGCTCCTTTCAGTAACTGCCCCCTCTCCTACCCCTTCAGGCCTAAGAGAGAGAAACGCTTCCCCATCTACTGATCTCATTTAATCTTGCCCTCACATGAGTAAAGGGTCCTTCAATAAACTCATGTCCATCTGCTTTCTGCCTGAACCCTGACCCATGTTATGTCGGAGGTTAAGACGGCCATGGTAGGATACAGAACAGCTCCATTACCCCCAAAAGCTTCCTTGTGCTGCCCCCTGGAGTCACACCCTCCTCTGCCCCTAGTCCTGGCAATTACTGATCTCTCTTCCATTCCTATTGTTTTGTCTTTTCCAGAATGTCACACAGATGGAAGTGATCCTAGACATGTGGGTTAAAGAGGTTTGGACAATAACTGAAAACATACCACTGGGTATTGCTTCTACACTTAATGTAATTTGGCCTAAATGGCTTATTGTTCCTGCTTGTATAGCTTCTGTTGGGTTGCTAATGTTAACTGGGGTGAGTGGGACAATTCTCACCAGGAGATGCTTCTGAGTGAGCACCTGCTTGCATGATGGGTGAGTAAGTACCTCTGGTGAATACACAAGTCATAGCAAGTCACTCCATTTATGCCATCCCCTCAGCTCTCACTCAAACATCACTCTTCATGTTTAAACACTAATTTTATTTTTAACAGATGTACTTTATATAAAAGGCTATGCAACATTGAAAAGCACAGCATGTTAGCAATAAAAGGTCAAGTTAGCTGTTCAATTAAAGTCTACCATTACATCAAAATATAAATATATATATGGAAAATGGCTTTTTAAAGTTTCCAAAATATTATTTTGCTCAAGATTTTATGCCTTATTACCAAGATGTTAGGGTGTTTAATTTAGGCCCTAGATCTTCAGTATTTTTTAAAAAACAACAAACTCAAAAAGATGCCTTTTTTTTCCTCCCTATACTATCCATTCTTGGATTGGGTAGTAAGAATAATTTCTCCAACCATTTTATTATGAGGGTTTAGATTTTATTTTACTTCTTGCTTTATTCTTTCCTATGTTGTCTGCCATTTTTTTTAAAAAGGATGTATTTTTAAATTTTATTTCTCAAATTAAGATGCACTAAAATGAACTTTTTACTTTTGGTGTAGACTTTTATGAGTTTTAACCCATGTACAGATTCACATCACCACCACCACACACAGGATGCAGAACAGCTCCATCACGCCCCAGCCTTCCCCATGCTGCCCCTCTGGAGTCAGGCCTCCCCCACCCTGAGTCCCGGAGACCACCGACCTCTTCTTTGATCCTATTGTTTTGCCTTTTCCTGCATGTCATATAAACAGAATCCTAGAGTAGCAGCCTTTGAGACTGGTTCTTTCGAATGTTTCTCAGAATCATCCATGTTGTCTGCACCGAAAACTCACTCCCTCCTACTGCTGAGAAATAAGCCATCGTGCAGATGGACCAGTTTGCTTATCCAATCATCTGCTTAAGGACACTTGGGCCCATTCCCATTTGGGTCAATTATGACTAGAGCTGCTATGAACATTCTTGTACAGATTTTTTTAGTGAACTTTTCAATCATTTTTTAGATACAAAAGTCATAGAGAATTTGCCCAGCACAATCATGGACCCATGACGCTGGGAGTGCAGGTCAAGGGGAGTTCCGGGGGCTCACTTCTGGCAACACTAGGTGTGCCCTTGTCCCCACACTGTCCCTCCCACTGGTCTGCACTGTACCACCTCCTGGGTGGCTGGAGAGGAGAGTAAGGCAGGGAGGAAACAGCACTCCCCTGGGGCCAGGCCACCCCTGGTGCCATTCGCTGCCACTGGGGGTGACACTAGTCCCACCTCTAATGTCTGTTTCACGGGGCCAGTGCTTTCATGGTAGAATCCAGGAGATTCTCTCTTCCTAGGAGGGGACACAATGAGTGGTAAGTTCCCAACAATCACCCTCTAAATTCAAGAAATCACTGTGACAGTGCCGGGAACCCAGTGTTTTCTCTAGAGGTAAGACAGAAAACAACAGGGCAGTTTGATGGGACAGTGTGGGCAGCACTGTACAGAAACGTCCACGTACGAGAGAGGTAGAGTGACGGAACAGACAGAAGGACACCTTAAACCAAATTATGGAGAAAACTGAATGTATGACAAAGCAGACATTAAAAACAATGGGGAAAGAATAATAAGTGGTGGCGGTAAAACAGATTATCTATTTGGGAAAAGAATGTGAATTTGGATGCCCACCTTATGTCAGGATGAATTAACGTGTTTTGTTTTCAAAGAATAAGAAAAACAAGTGTATTAGAAAAGCGTTTTTATATCAAGCCTGGGCAAGAATGATGAATTTATAGATTAAGCAACAGAAGACATTCCAAAAGAAGATTAATGTATTTGATTATATTAAAATGTAAACTTCAGAACAATGAGGTGTCATGTGAATGAAAGGGAAGCAGCAAGCTGGGAAGAACGGCTGTACAAAGCTACTCTGCTTATGACAGAAAAGGGTTATCTCTTAATAATTAATTAATTATAAAAGATTATTAGAAAGGTGATAAAATTGACTTAAGACACCAGCAGTGGGTGCATTACCCAGTCAGGACAAGAGGAGGATTCACATCAGGGGAGATACGACTAACGCACAGGCTCACGGAAATGTCCAAGCCCAATACTGTTCCAAGAAATATAAATTAAGACAATAATGAGGCATCGTTTTATACCTCTTAAGCTATCAATATTTTAAAACAATGTTAATATTCAATGCCAGAAGGAATATGAAACTAGAACACTCATACAACGTTGACGGTGATATAAATCACTATTATCTTTTCAGATTTGGCGATCGTTATAAAAATGCACACAAGTATTCCCACTCTGGCCTTGAATTGAACACAAAGCCTGTCCCTGACCCCTTGGTGATGGCCACGATCCCAGTCCCCTCCCGGGCCCATGCCCGCCCTCTATCCCACCTCTGGCTCCCTCTTGCACCCTGGCTTCTGCCAGGCCCCGGAACACAGCACATCAGGGCTGCCCATCCTGGGGCTCTCCCCCTGGTGTCTCAGGTCTCTGTTTAAAGCTCATTTAAATCATTCTCTTTGCGGAGAAGATTCCCGAGGTCTTCTCTGCCACTCTCATAATGGCCCCCATCACACTGCACATCTCCTTTCAGCCCAGGTGGATCTGTGGATTGTCGCCTCACCCACCAGCAGGTAGCACTCTCTGAGGACACGGATCATGTCTTCCTCTCCAATGAGTCCCTAGCGCCTAGCACAGTGCCTGGTACATAGTGAGGGCTCCAAAACTATCTGTGGACTGGCTGAGCAAATAAATGAACAAACAAACATATGCAAATCTAAAGAAACCAGAGACTCAGCAGTGAAATGGTTAGAAACATTCTGGTCTAGAGAACTAAAAAGCCCAAACGAACGGTCATGACCCCATCCACCAGCCCTGGTGGAATGCTGCTTACTTCCTCTGGATGGAACGTCTTTCTCTAGCCACCCATGTGGGAGACTCTTCTTCATCTCTCGAAGCTTCCACTCAGCTCTGCTTACTCTCCGGAGACTTTTCTAACTTCGCAGCCAGCATGAACACATTAAGGTAAGATTTCTGGCAACACAGTGCATCTCTCCCCAACCTCCTGGTCTAATCACAGAAATATATCAACAAATAAAAAAAAAAACCTACTGGAATAAATATATCAAGAAAATGATTTTAAACATACGGTGGAAGTTGAAATCAAGAAAGGGAAATCCACAGATGCTGGAAGCATGGGCCAGCGAGAATGTGAGTTATTCCCACAAGAGCCCAGGCTGTTTATCAGACCTGGACAGAGCAGGCTGTGCTAAAGGCAGCCCTGGGATCTCCCACAGGCACTAAGAGGATGGGGTTTAATGCCCACGTGGGGCTCTGAGACCCGGGACCGCAAGACTGGGAGAAGTTCGGACACAGTTAAGAGTGAAACAAAACAGATTCTAGAAAAACAGTCAGAATGGAGTCCAGACAGATAAAGACATGGGAAATGCAAGAGAGTCTAAGAGACAAGGGAAGTGGAAGGAGGAGGTTCAACAAATATTTAATAAGACTTCCAGAAGAAAAGGCCAGCAAGAGTGGAGTGGAGACAATACCCAAAGAGTAGCAGCAGGGAATGTTCTAGAATTCATGAAAAATACTACTCCACACCGTGAGACAGCATGAGTCTGGGGAGGTTAAATAAACAGACATCTCTAGCAAGACACATTGTAGGGAAACTGTAAAGTAACAAAAACAAAGAGAAAAATCTTGAAGGCAACCAGAAAAAGAGAAAAGAAAAAACAGATCACCCAGAAAGTACTGGCAATTAGACAGCAGACTCTCAACAGCAACAGCAGAGGCCAGAAGACCGGGAAGAATGTCTTCAAAGTGCTGAGAGAAAATAACTCTCAGACAAGAATTATATTCCCTGTACAATCTTCATTAAAAAGTGGAAAATAGACATTTTTGAAAACAAAGACTGACCCCCTCCCCGCCCACTCACAGCGCCTCACTTAAAGGATTACTACAGGATATACTTCAAGAAATTGAATTCTGAGTGAGGGGTGAGATCGAAGCAGCAGGGGTGAGCCGACAAACTGGTAAACACGGGAAAACCTAACCAAACATGGATTGCAGACAAAACAAAACAGAACAAAAAACCAACAAGCCCAATAACAGAGACTAATTCAGGTACTATCAGAACAAGGTTGGATCGAAACACTAGCCGATAGGAACATGTACATTGAAGCTGCTTGTTTTCTTCAGGACAGTAGAAATATTGTGAACTTTTGGCTTTACAAGTTCAGAACACATGTTAAAATTTTAAGGGTAACCTCCTCTACAATAGCAATAAAATATTTAAGTCTCAAGACAGTGGAGGGGAAAACACATGATAAGGAAAATTCAGACAGAACCAAACACAGTGGAGGAGGGAAAAAGAAAAAGAGCCGAGGAAATCGGAAAGATAACAATAAAGCAGTAGAAGGAAAAAACCCAAACATGCCCGTCACAAGACTTGGGAACATGCTACACTTGACCACTAAAAAGGCAAAGATGTTCATTTGGAATTTTTTAATTACAGATATGCCATTTTATAAGAAACACACCTAAAACGTGGTAATAGTGACTATAAATGGTTGAGAAAAGATATATCAGACAAACACTAATCCAAAGAAAACTGTTATGGGTATTTTAGTAGCAGAGAAGACAGGCTATAAAAGCCAGAGGGATAGAAAGGTAACTACATAATTATAAAGGGAAGAGTTGACCAGGAAGACAGGACAAATCTTTATTGGCAGATATGTGCTCCAGAAGACAAACCTAATTTATAATTCAAGATACCAGTACTTGGGTATTTACCTTGCTGTTGTCCCTTGTGCCTGGTTCCACTGGGAACTCTGGGTGAATTCAACAGACGGCACAAATCAGAAATCCCTGGGTCTCTGGTGAGAACAGGTTGTCACATTGGCACAATCCTGGCTGCCCTGAGTGTCCTATTAGTTCACTCTGCATGCCAATTATAGTCTTCAGAGCTGCCATCATTCTGGTGGTCCCCACTGCTGTGGGACTATTTGTAATTTATCTCTGCATTCTTAGCACCTCCCCTAATGTCTGGCAGAGAAAGGGAACTCAATATGCATCCATTAAAATTATAATTTTGTGGGTGGCTGGGTGGCTCAGTCAGTTGAGCACCAGACTCTTGGTTTCGACTCAGGTCATGATCTCAGGGTCTTGGGATCGAGTCCCACGTTGGGCTCTGTGCTCAGTGTGGACTCTGCTTGAATTCTCTCTCTTCCTCTGTTCTCTCTCTCTCTCTCTAATAAAATCTTAAAATAAAATTATAATTTTGAAGATGATGAAGCCAACAGGATGCATGTCTGTGATATGCATTCCTATTTGAAAAGCACAATGTAAAGCTGTAGATGTACTTTAATTACAAATACATAAAAATTACATATGTATGTGGATACAGGTTAACGGATCATGGAAACGTGAAAGCAATAAATTTGTTACATAAGGTGGATTGTGACTTTTTGCTTTTTATTTTTATTATTGCTCTTATTACTTGTATAATTTCGAAAATAAAAAGAAATGACTATATGACTTTTAGTCATCCAATGAAGTATTTCCTAAAAATTGTCACCATGTATAGATAGAACAACAGAGCTGTTTTCTGAGCCATGGAAATATTCACTCCTAGGGCCAAATCTTGCCTTTTACTCTAGAAGCTATGGTAGCATGGCATGGTAATCCTCTCTGGATGTACAGAGGGTCAAGAAGGAAAGAGGAGCCTGTGCAGAATGGATCTAGCTGGCCTCACTTAATACTATTTTTCTCAGGGTGCCTGGGTGGCTCCACTGGTTAAGCGTCTGACTCTCGATTTCAGTTCCGCTCATGATGTCAGCCCCGTGTCAGGCTCTATGCTAGAAGCCAGCTTGAGATTCTCTCCCTGCCCCTCCTCCCTCCTACTCAGGTGCGCTCTCTCTCTCTCAAAAATAAATAAATAAATAAATAAATAAATAAATAAATAAATAAATAAATAAAATACTATTTTTCCCTTCTTCTCTCTTGCCTCTCCTTTCTAGGTAACCCTAGATGTCCACCAATTATCCAGAATTTCACAAGACAATCTTTCCGTTAGCCTCTACCCTACTTCCCCTGAGACAAGGTTCTCTGAGTTACCTGGACAGAGCACCAGGTCCTTAAAGACAGTATTCCTTACACAGAGTCTGGTCTACCTGTACCATTTCCAAAGGCAACAGGGATCCTTGGAGAAATGGGTGATTCCAGGTCAGGGGCAAGAAATGTACCAGAAGAGCCGGCAGCATATCAGAAAGCAAGCGAGCTCTCAGGGACTATCAGGGACTCTCCGGGTCGCACCAACAGGACCCGGCAGACAACATGAAAGGCCCCCACCGGCCAAGACGGCGCAGACTGAAGATCCGTGAGACTTATGATGGACTGAAACCCATCAAATATGTGGACGTTCATGAGCTATGGTAAGTTTTTTTTTTTAAGAAAAATCACTCATCGCTCACTTTGGGAGAATGCTTGGGAACCAATTCATTATTTTGGAAGGTGGTAAGTGAAGGGAAAGAACCAAGGATATCTTGGCTTTCTTAGACTAAGTGTGTCTCATTGTTACCAAGCAGTTGAAGAAGGGAAGCTTTCATTACAGAAGTACTCCAACCAATAAAAGAAGAAATGATAGATGTGGAATATCACCACTTTATAATCCCCAGTGAATACACAGATTTAAGTAGGCCCACCATGGCTGCTAACATCGTGAAAAAAAAGACAACCAGTCCACACACATGCTTGCCACCACCCAGGAAGTATTCTTGCCAAAACACCTGAACATGGGGGCGCCTGGGTGGCTCAGATGGTTAAGCGTCTGCCTTCGGCTCAGGTCATGATCCCAGGGTCCTGGGATCGAGCCCCACATCGGGCTCCTGGCTCGGCGGGGAGCCTGCTTCTCCCTCTGCCTCTCTCCCTGCTTATGCTCTCTCTCTCTCTGTATCTCTGTGTCTCAAATGAATAAATAAAATCTTAAAAAAAAAAAAACCATCTGAACATATATCTGAATTCTATCCATTTAGAGGATGGGGGTTGGGAGTGGGAGACAGCAGGACATGTCAAATGTCACTGTAGATCAGACAGATGTCGGCTGTAAGAAGTTCCATGTAATAAATACTTCATAATAGATACATCATAAAGGAACAAATTCACAAATGGAGAGAGACCCTACAGACTGAAAACAGAATTGTGGCAAATCAATCGATTGCAATGTACAGACCTTATTTGGATCCTGATTCAAATTGTAAAAGAAAATCTGACACATTCAGTTAGATTTGAACCCTGGCTGGATATTTATTAATATTATTGATAATTCTATTAGGTGCAAAACCAGTATTTCTACCACGTTTTTAAAAAGTGTTCTTATCTTTTAGAAAGACGTAGTGAGATCTTTTCAGTGAAATATGATATCTGGTATTTGTTTCAAAAACATCTGAGGTTGGGACGCCTGGGTGGCTCAGTCAGTTAAGCCTTCAGCTCAGGTCATGATCTCGGGGTCCTGGGATCGAGCCCTGCATGGGGCTCCCTGCTCTGTGGGCAGTCAGCTTCTCCCTCTCCCTCCGCCCCTCGCCCTGCTTGTGCTCTCTCTCTCTGTCAAATAAATAAATAAAAGCTTTAAAAAGTATCTGGGGTTAATGGAAAAATGATCAGGAAGAGAAATGAAATGATGGACCACGAGCTGAACATTGAAGCTGAGCAGTGGGTACGTTAGTGGATTCATTACAGTATTCTCTTTACTTTTGCATGTGTTTGAAATTTTCAAGGAAAAAAAAAGTCCAAGACATTAATAAAAAATAAATAAAGCTACTCCTTATTCTCATGGTTGACGTTTGGGGAAAAAAAAATGCCAAGGAAACAATGGGACTCTTACCTTTTCATTAACTGGATAAAAATTCTCCTTGGTAATCGGTATACAAAGGTGTCGAAGACAATCTTTAGGTAATTCAAAGACACATATCCACTTTTGGAGGGGTCGCCTGCACTCAGGGCTTTTTCAACCTGTTCATAAGACTTAGGAAGCTGCAGGGAATGAAAATTCGAATGTTGCATTCATAGAAATCCACTTCACAGAGCTATTCAACCAGTTTATTTCTACCAAAACCTCGTCACATTTTCCCCTCCAAAAACTGATCAAAAAGGTTACGATGGCATGTACTGAACTTCAAATGTTTAATTGATGAGCTCGCTACAGAACAGTATCCCCAGTCACAGCTACTCAACTGACAAGGCAGACAAGTTTCTCAGGGAAAAACAGCACATCTAATAGCTCCACCTCAAATTTCAGAGCTAAAAATATTCGGTGGATCTGCCAGTTTGATACATCTTTCTTAATATACTTTCAAGCCATTCCTACTGTGAGCCCATGCTAGGTTTCTCCTGATTAAGTCAGGTCAATCAAACAAAAAAGCTGGCAACATTTTATTAAAAACAGAAGTAGCTTTAGAGTAAGGAAAATCATTAATATAAAGACTGCATAAACAGAGTACACTTTGTACATTTCTTTAATTATTCTTTTTTTTTAAATGGGGAATCACAAAGAATCAGGGTGAGTGAGCCTCGCTTATGGGACTTCTTAAATTCAGTAAAGTAGGTTAATTTAACACTGATTTTTATATGGCTCATAAAAATACGAGGAAGATTGGTTTTATTTCCAAAGGTCTTCCTGCTATTTGTTATTGAGTAATAACAATATTCTCCGATATTTCCAACCCTCTCCTCTTTGTCTGAATTCAGTTTTTCCCGCTAACTGCAATGAGAAACAAAATCACCACCAACTTGGTATATAAAGTGACTTTAAAAAAAAAAAAAAGCAACCTGTTGGAACATAGAAATACTTGCACCAGAGTCTCTACCCACCAAAGGAATAAGAAGCAATTCTTTGAAATTTCCATAGGGTACACAGGAACGTGGGAAAACTAATGGGAAAACCTTTAAAAATATTTAAAGAATTTCTTAGAAAGCTGCACAAAACTAACCCAAAATGTGGCTAAATCTGCCCCTATCTCTTTCAGGGAAGTGGGTTCACAGAGAAAAGCCAGAGCCAGATGTGGAGTACGGTCTCAGTGTATTAACTGGATTAATGACATCCACTTTTGATATCTTGATGACATTGGTTTCCATTGAGGTTTTTTTCTAGGAGAATGTTTTTGACATAATCAAGAGATTTTAGGAAAAGAGCAGGGAGTGAAACAGACATAGTATCTTGGTGATATGTATAAACCTTTAAGGGATTCTCATTGTGACTGTTTACAATGAAACAAAAGGGAAAAATGCAAGCAATTCAGCAAAGTAAAAAGAAGGACATAAAGATATCTGGAAGTCTCTCCACCCAGTTTTTTTATATAGTGTTGCAGAAACTCCCCTAATGATCATATAAACATACAACTTTACGAAAATGCAATCATGGCTATACATTCTGATGTGACAGGTGCTTTTTTCATTTAACAGTATCTCATGATATTTTTTCCTGTAAGAACTTATATCTACATCATGCTTTTTTTAAATGATGTGTGGCATGCCATCATGTTACTGACAGACCAGAGAAAGGTACGCTAATTTTCTGTTTGTACATTTAATGTGTATAAATGTTCCCTTGATCCCCTATCTAAATGAGGTCCTTTTCCATATTTGTCGCATTTATGAATGCGTTTAACACCCCTCTCCCTGATGTGAGTTCGTGCAATCTCCTTGAGAGCATATTGTGTCTGTTTTGTTTACTAATAATTACCTAGAATGAAGCAGAATTTGGCATGCTGCAGCCACTCAATAAACATTTGTTTAAAACGAATATATTTTTACCAAAAATGTTCTAAAGAAAGGTTGCAAAATGTAAAAAGCTATGACACATAAAAATTAAAATCATAGCCGAGATGACATTCTATCTGTATGAGACTGTAACAATATTGGGGCGCCGGGGTGGCTCAGTTGGTTGAACATCCAACTCTTGGGTTCTGTTCAGGTTGTGATCTCAAGGTCGTGGGACCCAGCCTCGCAACAGGCTCCGTGCTCAGTGCGGATTCTGTTTGTTCCTCCCCTGGCTTGTGCTCTCTCTCTCTCTCTCTCAAATAAATACATAAAATCTTAAAAAAAAAAAAAAAGTCGAACAATATCAAGCGTTGGTGAGTAGGCTGAACGACAGGAATTCTTTCTCATATGCTTCAGGTGGGAGTATAAATTGATATTTTTGAAAAGCAGTTTGATACTGCCAATTAAAGCTGAGGAGCACGTCTGCTACAACCTGGCAAGTAATTCCAGTCGTAAGCATCATTCCTAGAGAGACCTTTGCACAGGTGCACCAAAAGATACATACGCAACCACTTACAGTGGCATCGTTTGGACTAGCACAAAACGAGAAGCGATCTCAATGTCCATCCATAAGAGAATGTGTGATTTGTGTATATGTAGACAATGGAAAACTGTAGGAAGAAAGAAAGAAAGAAAAGAAAGATCAGGCAAAAAACAAAGAACCCAGTCTGTAAGGAAACATAATACAAACAAATATAAACACATCACCAAAAAGGTTTCATGCCATAAAAAGAAACTAAGAATATGAATTGATTATAAGAAAAGCTTGAAGTCAGGATGACAAAACAATGAAAGGGAAGGGATATTTCAAAGCGAGGAAGCTAGGAAACAAAAATTGTATCATTATAGGAGTTAATAAATTAGAAACAGCAAGCGTAAGAGGCAAGGCTGAAGTTCAGTGGAGTAATAAAGGAATGGCTCAAAAGCCTCTCACTGAAGGCGGAGGAGAATGACAGTACTGGATGGAGCAAGTCAGGAGCAGGTGCCAGCTCTGGAGGACAGACCAAGATGACCCAATGGGAGGGTAACTGGGAATAACACTGAGGGAAGGGCCGACGCAGGGGAGACAGAGGGAAGGAGGGAAGGTGGGGGAAGATTTTAGTGACACAGGAAAAGCTTTCTGGAAATGAAGGAAGGGCTGGATCTGGCCATCAAAAGAACACCCTGTGGTCCCGGAAACTTTGACAAAACGCTTAATGCAAGTACAGCTCAGTTTCGCTTTTTAATTTCAAGGATCCCAAAAAAACCCCAAAAGAAAAAACACAACTTTAGGCATCCAGGTAGAAAAAGGGAATCACCTACAAGGGGAAGAAACAGCCGTTGACCTCAGGCTTTTTCTCCTCAACACCCAGTGCCGGAGGACAATGGGATGATGCTTATACCATTTTGAGGACGAGAAGGCAAGATGGAAGAATTACACCCAGCTACGCTGTTCAAGTAGGACAGTCAGAGGCAGACAGTCTCAAATATGAAAAAACAAAGGGAACAAAGCACCCAAGAGCCTTCCTTAAGGAAATTGCTTGACAATGAAATCCAGCCAGCCCCAAAATAAATCAAAATAATGAACTCTGAAAGGGATTAACTACGGTAAGCACTGGAGTGTAGTGATGTGGATTAAATCCACGTAAATACGAACTGAAGACGAAACAACTAGGGGAATTATAGGAACACAACGAAACGTAAATATCAGTATCGTTGTAAACCCTGACTAAGAACAAAACAGAAACAACAAAACTTGTGAGGTGGGAGGGAGGGGGGTGAAGAAGTGAGAGCCTGCCCTGCGCTGCCTGTAATCGAAAGATCCTTCAAAGACACCATAATTTCTGCAACTCTTAATGGCTTTCTTAACCTCTTTTCTTGTCTCAAAGTCCCCTTTGGGACCTAATATATCTTGTGGTAAAGAAATATTTACCCAAAGTACAGATACATCTTCAGCTTCACTTGAAGCTGGACTTGGCAAGAACTTGAACTTAAACTTGGCCCCGGTCCTGACTGGCAGTATAATTTTGGGCTGGTCATTAAACCCCTCCATGCCTCAGCTTCCTCAAGTGGAAGACGGGATGATAACAGTGCCTCGCTCACAGAGCTGCTGTGAAGCCTGAGGAGGGGAACACCCAACAGGGCCCGGCACACTGAAGGCTCCGCAGGAGGGTTAATTACCAGGGCGGCCATGTCTCCTTTACTTCTGGTAAATTCAAAGACGTTTAAATTAACTATGTCTTATTTGTGAAAAGGAGCATGATTCTCTTCTTATAAAATCATTTCTTTCCATGTATCCACCCACCCACCCACCGAGGCAGCCATCCTTCTATATATATGAATAAAGACAGACCTAGAATTATGTTCGCCAAATGTTGCCTTTGATTATTTCTGGGTAGTGGATTTTGAATAATTTATACTCTCTTCTTTGTACTTTTCAGAATTGCTTACTTTTTTTGTAATGCTAATGCATTTTGTAATGGTTCTGTTTTTATGAAAACAATAAATTTATTAACAACAATAACAGAAACAAGTTTTACTAATTTACCAACACAGTATTACATATACTCACTTCTCCAACACCTTGATCAACACTGGCTATTGTTAATTTTTTCCTCTGACATTTTTCTCCTGAAAATTTTATATTCATTGTTAAAAGTTCTACGTACCTTTGGAATGGTTACGATTTATCTCTTGTTTATGTGGCCCATATTTTGTCAAGTTTCCCATTTGTTACACAAAGTTTTGCTGTACAAAAGCTGTTCATTTTAATGTAAGCAGATGTACCAATCTTTTTCTTTATGGTTTTTGGGCTTTACATCACACTTAAAAGGTAGTCTCAATTTCAAGATTAAAAAACTTTCACCCATATTATTTTTAAATTTAAATAGTTGATGCATATAGAATTTATTTTGGTGTGAGGAATGGAAGGTGACAAGCGTCTTCCCCCAAATGGCTGCCTAGTGAATTATCCTAATAATAATTACTGAATGAGCCACTCCCCAGTCCTACCACACTTTACTGACTTTACTGGAATGCCTGATATCATATGCTAAATTCACATATAAAGATTAATTCGTTACCTAACAAAAATTGGGTAAGACGGTATCATATAGTCTTAAATATTATACCTTTGTAAGATTATTTTTTAAGATTTTAAGTAATCTCCACACCCAGCATGGGGCTCAAACTCACAACCCTGAGATCAAGAGTTGCATGCTTTACCTACTGAGCTGGCCAGTCACCCCTATAAATTATTTTTTATGTGGTGCTGTAGATTCTTTATTATAACTTTTCAAAAAGAAAAAAAAATACATATATATATATGTATGTATATCTCCATCCAGATATAGGAAGAGCAGATATTAATGCTGAATCTTCCTATCCAAAAACCAAAAAAGAGCTCTTCATTTATTCAAGTTTTCCTTTATTTTACTCAATAAAGTTGTCTCATGTCCTTATAGAAGTCTTGAATACTTCTTATCAGATTTAGTATGTGAGTAGCACCGAGGAGGTACTTAAGCATCAGCCTCTCACCACCCTTACTATTACTGACGGACTGTCATCAGGAGTTGGAGGAGGCCTCAGGGTTTGGGGAGGTGGAGGTAGGATCAAAACAAATTTTAGAAATAATGTTCAGACCTAATGGTTTTTCATAGCTGTCAATTTCCTCTGTTCATGCTTTAGAGGACCTTGGTGTTAGGGAGACACTCTTACCTCTTGGCAAAAGGTCCTCTCAATTTCGTCTAAGGAACAGGTTTTCCAGACATCTTCTGATGAAACAGAGCTGTGGAGGCACTCCCCTTTGGAATTTTTGACTGGTTGATTGTTCCATGAGATCTCTATGAAAACAAAAGAGCTTCTGCTTATTCATGTTGCCAGAGGTACATTTAAATACCCAGTGTTCCCTTTTCACCCTCACCTGTCTGATAAAAAGTAGGACCAGAATGAATCAAAAGCATGATGAGCCAGGTAATAAACAGCATTGAAATAATTGGCTGAACATTTTTAGAAAAAAGTGAATCTACTTGCTATCCTGTGTTAGGATAAACCTGAGGTAGAGTAAAAAGTACGCCAAGTAAAATAATAAAACCATGAGAGCAACAGAAGAAAATTAAGATGGATATTATATAGTGTACAATCTCTGTGTGTGAAGTCCTTTCCAAGGAACACACTACAGCCCCAAATCATTTGAACAATGGATAGGTCTGACAGTATAAATACTTATTTTTTGTTTGGTTAAAAACACACACACACAAATCACAATGAAAGAAAAATGAGTGAGAAAAACTATAGGTTAATTACCATGATGCCCGAGTAGCTCTTACACATCAATAAGATAAATACTCAACAGAACAATAGACTAAGGTTATAAACAGGTAATTCACACAAAAAGAACTAAAAAACCCAAGAGATGTATGAAAAATTACTCAAACTCATTGGTAATTGTAAGTCTAATGAAAACAAGTTAACAATTTTTTTCCACTTGTCAAAGAGGCATGGATAAAAGGGAATGATAGAGAAATTAGTTCTAGTTTGTGTATAGAAAACCTGGTACCTGAATACTCTGAAATCTTCTCGAATTTTACAAAATGGAATTATAGAACTACTCAACAAACATATATGGGTAGGGGTATTCCCTGCACTGTTTGAAGATTTTTAAAAGTTAAAACAATTTAAATGGCCATTCATAGAGGACGGGTTTTATAAACTATGGCTCATCAAGCCTCTAAAACACTACGGACATTAAAAACAGAGGTGCCTGTCTAAATTAACAGGTGTGGAAAATTTTCCTTGATGTAGTTTCATGACTGAAAGAAAGGGTGACTAGCATAATTTAATTTTCATTCTAATACTTACRTTGTGTATTTGCAGGCCTATCCAGCCGTCTGTGCACCCACCCATCCATCCACCTCCCCATCCATGCAGCAGAAAACAAATCAGGGAGGACAATACACCAAAAAGAACACAGTGGTGGGATTCAAGTGGAAGGATTATGGGGATCGTTATTCGTGTTTGTCGTGTTCGTGTACCCAAAAAAAAACAAGGAATCAATAAAGACCGAAATCAATAAAGACCGAAAAGGAGGTTTTCGCTCCTAATGTAGCAATCGTATAGAAGCTGAGTCAGTGGCACAGGAAGACGTACTTCCTTATGACTTACACAGAGAGAAATTAGAAGATGAATCAAAACCTACAAAGGACTTTCAACTGTTCCATATAATGTCACTGTCTTCTTTGTTTGATCAATACCCTGAGCAACCTATCTGGATTCCTTGGCTTTTCCCAAAACAAGTGAGTAAGGTGGGGATTCAAATTAGCCAACCCATGGTCCAAATAAAATAATTTCCATGATAAGCCAACCCAGAAAGGATATGCTGATACCTTACTATTCAGACTTTGGGGCTGAGGATTTTGAGTTGATGGGATGGCAACGGGGATGATGACCAGCCGGTGCCAGTGATTCATCCTGCCCCACTATATACACCAGTAAATAGACCTCTGTGTTGACAACTGCGGTATAGAGCTTTACTATAACGCAGTCCATAGCCCCAGATTACTACAGCTGACCCCTGAACAGCATGAGGGTTGGGGTGCCAGCCCCACACAGTCAAAACTCTGCATCTAACTTTTGACTCCCCCAAATTTAACTACTAATAGCAATAAGAACTTGAGCAAACACTGCAGGAACAGGAATATATAGGAGAATAACCAGATATATATCTCATATTGAATTGAATCGAAAATGCCTCTCATTGTGACATGCATCATTATTTTATGTATCCCTTACAAACAAAAAAGTTGCCAATTATTGATAACAAAATGAAAAAAAAAAACCCAATGAGATTTCCATGTTGTAACTGAAACTGTATTATACCACTTACCTACTTACAATTCCTAATGACAAAAGCCAAAGAAAAAAAATAGTACAAATTAGAAAAATTTTACCAGCATAGACTGAAGCAAGAAGAAACTTAATTTGGGCAGCTAGCAAGTTCTGCTTTCAATTTAGTGGATTGGCTCATATTGAACCTGTCCTCCCAGCAGAAAACAATTATAAACTCTGGCCAAAATATAAACAAAAAACTATCTGAAGGCATTAGAGAGCAACTGATATAAACTGGAGTCGACACTTGGAAAAATAGAGTAACACTTGATACATTTCTTGTTATTTCTGGCTTTTTGCCTGAGGGCAGGTCTCAGCTGAAAAGATGCTAAATGGATAGAATTTGGATATAAGACCCAGGAGTCCTGCTGGCTTTAGGAAACAGAAAACAGAGTTGAGGACTACACAGCAGCTAGAAAGTAAGAAAGTAAGGAAAGCCCCCCCCAAAAGAAAAGCACAGGGGATTTCTAACGTCTGTGCATAATTTCTGCCAAGATCTTCGGCTAACCCCTGAACAAATGTGTAGAGCAGACAATAAGACACCCAGCTAAGTCTAAAATAGCACTACAAAGATTTCAAGTGTGAAAGCCCTCAGGGGAGACAAAGATTAGAGTCTGAGTGCAGGCAAATAAACTGGCTGCTAAAACAAATACTTAAATTCCTCAGAGGCACATAACAGAATCTACAGTCTCTACAATGCATGATTTGCTCTATCCAGGATAAATTACAAAATTGCGAGACATGGGAAAGACAAAACAAAACAAAACAGGACCCTGTGATCCCTATTCAAGAAAGAAAAAACAAGGAATCAATAAAGACCAGACTCTGAGATGACCTAAATGTTGGAATTAGCAGACGAAAATTTTAAAGCATTTAAAAGTTTAAATTTCAAAATAAGTGTTTGAGAATATAAAGGAAAATATACTCTTGATGAGCGAACAGACAGAAAATCTCCGCAGAGCAAGAGAAGCAGCATTTTGCGTTTATAGCATATATAAAAGTACAATCTGTAACAACAATCTAACAAAATACAGGAGAGACGAATGGAAATACCGGTGGTAAAGTCCTTATACGTCATGTGAATTAGTATAATATTATCTGAAGGTAGACTAATTAATTAAAGAGGTATAATAGAATAAAAAATGATCCATTTACCCGATGTTCTTGAAATTATGAAAACTCTACTGGAAAAGTGTCAGGGGCTGGTGTAGATGTAGGTATACTGGGAAGGAACGAGAGTAATACAAAAGGCAAAGATCCCATCTTGGAATAAAATGTAAAAGGTACACATTACTTTACAGAACATCTTAATAAGAATACACGTTCAGTAAAACAAGATGAAAAAACAACAAAATGAGAGGGAAAGTAATATAGTAGACCAAAGGAAAGGCCATGATAGAAGTAATAAATGGGCGCCTGGGTGGCTCAGTCGGTTAAGCGTCTGCCTTCGGCTCAGGTCATGATCCCAGGGTCCTGGGATCGAGCCCCGCATCGGGCTCCCTGCTCGGCGGGAAGCCTGCTGCTTCTCCCTCTCCCTCTCCCCCTGCTTGTGTTCCCTCTCTCGCTGTGTCTCTCTCTGTCAAAAAATAAGTAAAATCTTAAAAAAAAATAGAAGTAATAAATAAAGTAGAAATAGCACAGAATAAAATCGACCTTGGTAAAAATCAAATTACAGGTATAGACGGAAGACCTGAGATGATCACTGTGACTGCCAAGGAAAAGGTCAAAGAGAATGTATCACTTTGAGACCATTTGATACAGAAGACAAAGACAATCCAACGTAAGGATAATTTGTATCACTGAAGTTAAAGATCAGAAAAATGAAACCAAAGATTTATTCAAAGATATATAATATTAAAAAAAAATCTCAAAATGAAAAGGTAATTGGATCTGCAGATTAAAGATACATTGTGCTTTGGAAAACACTAACTATCCTAACTATGTTTCTGAAATTCAGGGACAAACAATTCTTTTGGGCAGCCAGCTAGAAAAAGCACACGACCAGTAAGAAAATTAGGTAAGCCTCAGACTTCTCCACAGCCAGAGGCAGTGGGTCAAAGTCCCTGACGTTTGGGAGTGGGAACATGTGACTCACGGATATTATATCCAGCCAAGACATATTCAAGATTTTCTTCAGTTTCATTTCAATTCCTATTCTTCTTTAACACTCAAGGAAAAGTAGACACTTATATAAAATAGCATCTATATGAACCCATTTTTACAAATGTATTTCTTCCTATCTGTCTCTCCTTTCCACAGATCTGCGTGGAAAGATACCAGGAATCATGCTGACAGTGGTTAATTCTGGGTGGTAGGATAGGCTCGTTTACTTCAATCTTTTCACTTACCTGCCTCAGTGCCTGCCTCACAGGACTGGGTGAATATGGAAAGAGACAGTACAGGAATGAGCTTAGCCTAAGGCCTGGCATGGAACAAATGTTTGGTAAGTGGGGTGGAGCATTACGGTTCTCAAATTAAGTCTATAAACTTACTTGTGATGAAAATTTTCTATAATCAAGCGAGACACCACCTTATATCCCACTTGGGCAAAATGCACAGCCCATGCTTCAGCCCAACATGCCCCCACCCCAAAGGCCCATGGACTAGAATGCTCTCCTTCCCTCCATGCTTGTCACATGCATTCTGTGAACTCTGGCCCTGCAAAAGGGCCTCCTAGCTCTTACCCGGATACCCCTCTTCCTCCTGTGAACATCCCATGACATTTTGTTCTTCCCTCCCAGGCATTTCAACAGTCTGCTTTGGAGCTAAACAGTTCAAATCTCAACTCCACCAAAAATGAGCTATATGACTTTGGGGACTTCATTTGGCACCCTTGAGTCCATGTTTTCTCATCTAAAAAATGGGACAATAGTACCCATCTCACAAAGGTACTGAGAGAAAATCAAAATTAAAATTAAAGCTTATAAAGTATCTATATAAAGCACAATAAATAAATGCTTTTTATTATTATACTCTTTATGTGACTTACTTTATGCTTTACCTGCCCTGTTTTTTAAAAATTCACACACATACACATGCACACACACACACACACACACACACACTCCTTAAAGATAGAGTATGTTACTTGGCTTTGAACCCTAGTGGTATAAGGATCTGCATATGAACTAACAAAACATAAGGGATGAACAGGTCCTTGGAAGATCATCCTATCTAGTAATTCCCAAAACTTGAGAGGCTTTTAAAAGGAGAGCCCTGGAGTCTGCTCTCAGTGATCTTAGGGAAACTGAGCTAAAATCTGAGAATTTGTCTTTGTTAAGTATGCTAGTGAGGCAAATCTGAGAATTGCAGAAGATGCTCAATATTTGTTGTATTGAATTACATGGAAACCAGTAACACCATTTCTTGAAGGAGCCCTTCATAGGTGATAAGCCCCTGAGGCAAGAAACCACTTGCCTCAAATGACCAAAGGCCCGGAGGAGAAATCTCCCAACTGCATTCTTCATAAATTCATCCTCAGGGAACTGGACTCTGCTCTCTCCAGAACTATCTAGCAGGTCAACAACTCTGGGCACTTTGTTGATGAGGCTGGGATAAACGCCATTGGTGCAAGGAAAAATTTTCCTTCTCAAGGTTATATGCCTGGCTTTACATGTCTAATATAATGTATAAACTACGCAGCTATTTGCCCTTTTATATAAAGATTTTTCCCATCACAAAAGGAGTAACAGGTTCATTATACAAATTTTTGAAAATACAAAAGCAGCAGAAAAAAGAACCAGATAACACCCAAAGACACATCACTTAAAGACAATCTGTATTTTAGAATTTCTTTCCCATCGTTTACTGATACTCAGCATACACTTTCCATTTTACCATTAACTTCGTGGAAATCATTGCTCGTGGCTGCACATTTTACCGGGTGGATACGCTGTGACTCACTGAACCCTTTTCCTGTTGTTAGACATTTACGTTATTCTTCTAAATAACAATGCCATGACTATCTTTGTGCCTAATGCAGTTTCCATATCTGAAAGTATTTCCTCAGAACAGATTCATAGAAGAGGAATTATCATGCCAAAGGATACTGAAATCTTTAGCTATATACTTATAAAACACTCACCTTGATTTCCCACAGAATACCTAAGATTCAAGTCATTATTTACACTGAGGTTCTTCAAAAAAACATTATAATCCACTGCGGTATCTTTATCAATGTTGTAGTGTTTTGCAAACCTGGAACAGAAATGTTCTTTGGTAATCAGAAATTATGATATAGAGAATCTAAAATGAAGCAAGGTGTCCTTTAACACGGGGGCTGGCATTCATTTTAATGTGCTTCTAGCTAGAGCTGAAATTAAAAAGTGAACCCTAGGAAGTGTTACTGTAAAATTAAAACACACAGACACTTCAGAGGAGATCACTGTACTTGGCCTACCGACGCATGGGGGCAGTCAGGCCCCAGTTCTCGTTTTCTCCCTTCTCTGGCAGGAGGATGGGATGGCCATGATTCAGGCCATATGTGGACCGCAAAAGCAGGTCCCATTTGCCTTCAGGAATTACGGGGCAATGATCTGGACCATGAGTCAATCAGCACAAAGCCTCTACAACCAGAGACATCTAGAGCTAGGGGGAGGGGAGAACATAGCCCACTCTGGTGACCAAGCACAGCATATGACAGAGACAACGGAGGCCCAGTTCACTGTGGCAGGGGCAAAACTTTCCTTGGAGCATTCTATGATCTCCACAGAGAAAAAAGAACATTTTAAAACATGTAACCAGGGCACCTGGGTGGCTCAGTCAGTTAAGCGTCTGTCTTCAGCTCACGTCATGATCCCAGGACCCTGGGATCCAGCCGTGTTGAGCTCCCTGCTCAGCGGGGAGTCTGCTTCTCCCTTTCCCTCCGCCCCTCCCCCCTGCTCATGCTCTCTCTCTCTCTCTCCCCCTCTCTAATAAATAAATATTTAAAAAAAAACCAACAAAAAAATACACTTAACCAACGTCTCTCCCTAAAATATACCAAGATACTCTTTTTTTAAAGTTCAGATAAATAGGATGTTTGGATTTTTTTCCTTCTTAAAATGAATTTTCTATTATTCAAATCTGCCATTTGATAAATGGTTTTCTAGATGATATCTGCATTATTACATTTATAAAAAATTGACAGTTTTTAAATGTTTGGTTATATTATCTCCATATGTGTTGGTTTCTATAATTACCTAATTTCATGCTGCTTTCTAAAAATTTAGTAATTATCACTTAAAGTATTTGTTATTTTTCTGTTTTCCAAATTTAACAAAGAGTAATGTTGAATATTTCAACGCGTACCTTTTTTTCCCCCCACTTTGATGAATCTTGCCTATTGTTCTAATAAGAAAAATTATCTGGAGATAGGATAGCTGCCAGATGCTCATGCTGAAACTCCCCAAATAGCCACATCTTTCATCCACAGACTCTGCCTCGTGAAAATACGGCTGTAGGCTCAGGGACCCAAGGGGCTGGCCTCCTGTGCTCCTTCCTGTTTGGGCTGCCGTCCTGTGGAAAGTGTTGGCTACTCTTCTGCTCTGGTAACATGTCCAGATACTGACAAAAGCCTCATCACCAAGTTCCCTGTTTTCTGTAAAAATCCAGCATTCTTTCAGACTGGTATTTCCTCCTAAGAGAATCCCGACCTCTCGTAATGCCCAGCCCCATCTGCCTTCATAATACTGGCCGCATATTCACTGAGGACACACAGACAGAATTCCATGGTAATATTTCCTACAGATAATATCTCAAAAATCAAGCCTCAGTACTGCCCAGGCATGCAGTATCTCAAAGGCTTTTTTTTTTTTTTTTTTTTTTTTTTTTTAGAAGAATAAAGGCAGGGGAAGCAGAATCGTTCCTGAGACGAAAGGGCTAGGGCTGTTTTCCCAGAGTCCTGCACTTGGGGCAGGAGAGCTCAGAGGTCTGCACAGACTGCAGGCGAGTGGGGCACACAGGAAGGCCAACTGCAGGGAGGCAAAGGGAATGACACCCATCGACCTGTGAACCTCTCCCCCATCACCACCTACAACTAGCCATGGGTTTCCTTGCTCTGCTCAGGCAGCGGCCAACCTCCAGTGAGTTTGTTTGCTTTTCAGGCTGCTCATACTTATTTTATCGGGATTCAAATACTTCAGCCTGCAGGGCAACCGGAGGATGGGGTGGGTGTGAGAGATGGGAAAGGAAAAGCAAAACCCAATGGGTCTCAGGGTGGTGTGATTAAATACGAAATTGGTGAGGATTTTCTCTCTCGCCTCTTCTTCACACACGCTGCATGGTATTCTGCAGCCTAAAGAGAACTGGTTTCCAAGGAGTAAAACGCATTCCTGGAATCTTTACAACCGTGACAGAGTCACTGTGGGACGAGCACCCACTATGTGCATCCGAGGCCCACTGTGCACATTACGGGGAATCTTGGCGCCTGCCCTGCAAAGTGGGCTCCTCGGTCTGCACTTCTTTAAGAGGAAGCTGGGTCTCAGAGAGGCCCAGGAGCCTCCCGAGATCCTAGGGCTGGGAGGGCACAGCACAGACCTGACCCCAAGCATGCCCGACTCCAAAGGCCAGGCGTTTGCTGCCACCCCGAGAAGTAGAGGCTGGTATTCAATAGAAGGCTGTTTTTGATAAAAGAAAGGATTCAAAAATGCATTGTGTTTCCTGCTCAAAAACTAAAAAGACCAAGTTAATACTGAAGCAGCTTCTCAAGGAAAAGAGTATATTCTTGAGCTTCAATAAGAAAAGCATTAAAGCAATCGAAGAAATGGTCTACTTTTGATCTTCTGCGTTTCTGTTCTAAAGAAAAGCAATTCTATTATGTTAAGTTTCTCAAGCCTTATGAAAACAGTATTGTTTTCGAGGCTTAAAAAAAAATCTCAAATAAAAATTTGTGGAGTTCTTTATTATTCGATACTTACGAGATGGGGAAATAGTAACATTTTTTTATAGATTTACTAGGTTGGAGACTGCAGTGCCAAACACAAGGTTTATTGTCAAATAAAACACTGTTTGGTTTTTTGATTGCCTGTTTTATAAGAGTGTTGCTTCTGTTCTATAATTGCGTGCACAAAATTATTTAATTTGTTTTGTTTGGATCTTATTCTGGACACTTTCCCAGTCGGAAGGATGTAAAAATTAAAACATCTATTATGTCCTTTTATATTCTGAGGTGGGTTATAAGGAGGAAAAAAGAAGAAAATATTCAAAAGACCAGGAAATACCTATTTTTAAAAAGTCCCCTTGCTTTTCAGCCCCCACGGTGCCCATGCCATGGTCACATGCCCCCTACACTCCCTTGCCGCAGGAGCAACTTCCTCCGTTCCTTCCAGAACCAACATCGTCTTTATGACACCATGCGAGCGAGCATGGCCCCCAGTGTCATAGGGATTTATTACTGCAGTGTGATGTGAAACTCCTTGGCTCAGAGTGAAAGAATAAAGCTTGGTGCTTCTGTTAACAGCCTGGGGGATACTCAGAGAAGGGGGAAAAGGCAGGAAGAGGAAGAAAGCTTCTTGGCCGAGTACCACCGAAAAGAAGTTAAATGTAGGCCCCCTTCTGGTGGCTTCCATTCAAAACTCAGGTAGCCACAGAAGCCAAACATTGGGCTTCTTTTAAACGATCTGGAGTTTATTGGAGGCTCAAAACAACAACAAGAAACCCCAGGCAGACTTCCACATGCTGCCCTCGCGTCAGGAGCAGGCGGTGGTGGCTTTCAGCAGCTGTGAAGCAGCTAAACATTTCGTTATTCACTGTCCCCCTGCTGCAGTGTCCCCTGGACCCCAGCAACAACCGTCCTCAGAGGCAAGTTAAGTTTCTGTTATTATATCAGGAGGGAGAGCCAGCAGGGAGCACATCAACTAAAGAATAAATCCAGAAATTTGTTCTTCTCTAACCCCGGGCTTTGAGTAAACGTCAACTATGAACTGGAAACACAGGGGATGGCAGGCGTGGGGCCAACCAGGAAAGGAGAGACAACTAGTGATGGATTACTTAAATAATCAAGATGTGTTCCGATCTGCAGGCCAGATGACTGCCACCCTGGGGACTCTTGGAATTAGAACCATTAGCTCTCGAGTCTGAGCATTTGCGGAGAGCACCACCAACACATGAGAAATGCCATGAGCACCTCTTTTAAAAACAGTCAAGACAGAGACTGCAGGAGAGGATGATGTCTGGCTCCAGGGCACCTGCCAGGCCCCACTTTGAAACTGGGCTAAGTTCTACTGAGCCATCTCTCACCAGACCTCCGCTTACTTACTTTCTGTATTCATCATCTTTCATCTTCAAACAGAAGGTCTCCAGAACTTTCCTCAGCTCACAGGGCTGGATCAGACCAGACTTGTTAACATCAATGAGCTTGAAGGCTTTGATAACAGTTTTAATGTTTTTGAAAATCTGTGTAGAAAAAGTGATTTCGGAGAAGTCAAAAGACCCAGTGTTAAAAACCAAAATGGTCATAAAAAAAAATGTGAACGTTTTTAAATACTTCTTGTAAAATAAAATGTTTTCAAAGACTCACAGTTGTAGGTATTGCAAAATGATACGTCTATGGAAAAAAAGAACATTTTGCATTTATTGAATGTTTGTAAAGCCATTTTCTCTGTAAATGGTCTCAGTAAGTTTTTAAAAAGTCTTTCTGATGCAAAGCAGTAAGTCTCATACACAATTCACTCCCTTTTAGAGCCATGTGAAAAATCTTTTTTGTTAATTGGTGCTTAAAAACTATAGTTCAGGCAGGGCCGGACTTGGACGATCTTCATTTTTCCACAGCCACATGCAAACTGTTTTTACTAGGAGCTGCAAAATAGGACTGTACACTTCAACCCCTTTAAATTTTTGAAAAAATATTATAGAAAAGTTGTATAGGTATCTTTCCCAAATTCATCAAGTACGTATTTATCGGGCACACAAATGTGAAAGGCATTTGGATCAGCCCTGTGGAGATGCCGAGTACTAAGCCATGTGCTTACCCCAAAGCTACTTGTACTTAGAGGACAGGAACATTGCCCGGCCCCACATGTGCCAAGCATGGAGCTATGTGATTGAGTTCCCCCAACCCACAGGAAGGAAGTACCATTCCCCATTTTTAGATAAAACTGAGGTTCAAGGAGGCTACATGAGTCACGCGACATCACCTGCATCGACAATGATGATACCGGGATTCTAATGCAAGTCAACCCTTTAGCCATGGTACTGGAGGAGAAGAGAAGACATAAAATAAATATTCGTGAAACTAAGCTGTGGGAACAAGAGCCAGATAACGGGGAGAGTGTAGAGCTGTAGGCCTTCACAGAAGAGAACAGGCATTTCCAGCCTGAGTCACCCAGGAGGCTTCCTGCAGGAGGAGGCATCTGGGCTGAGAGGTGGCTAGGGCAGGACAGGAGTGCATTCTGCCCGGTGGAACATGAAAGCTAGGGATGGGGTTGTGGATAAAAAGTGATAAAGGTCTGGCACAACTGGGCCTCGGCGGGTCTGATTCTGCTGCCCTGGACCAGGTCAGGTCCATCCCCAGTCCAGACTCGGTCATCAGTGCCTCTCATGAAGAGGTTTGGGAAAAACTCTAGGACGAACAGGTTTTGTTTTGTTTTTTTCTTCTCTTTTTATTAACATCCCCTACTTCCTCTGCCAGTTCCCTTCACTAGACTGTGCCTGACCTGGAAGGAAGCCCTGCAGCCCCCTCCTGGGGCGGCTGCCCTCTCGCTCATACCTGAGGAATCACGGAGCAGGTGGGAGGGGGCCACTGCTCCCTCTTCTCCTTGGCTGCTTGGACCTATGAGTGCCAGGCCTCCTGGCTGGGCCGTTAGCCCCTGACATGCCGGCCCTGCTTCCAGGCCCGCCCAGGAGCCCCTGGCAGACGACCCCTGAGCCCGGGTCTCTCAGGTCCCAGTCCTCCTCTCAGCCAGACGTCACCGCTCCCTGCTCAAGACTCTACACCATGTCACCCCCAGTGACTGCCACTCTCCAAAACCAAGCCCCACGCTCCAACCACCCCACCCCTCTTCTAGCCGCCTTGCTCGAGTGCAGGACCCTACAGCCTTCTCCACAGCAGGGCCCCCACCTGCCACTCAGTTCCTGGGCACAGCTCCCCCTCGCTCCCTCTCAACCACTCCGTCTCTATAATCACCCCTGCATATGCGCTCCCTCCTCCCGCCGCAGCCCTGGCAAGCCCCTGTCCCTGGTTAAATCCAACTCATCTCCTACTCCCCACACCTGATGTGGCTGCAGGGGGTGACCCATTCAACACTTCCCTGGGTCCCCTCACTCAAGGGCGCTGTGCGACCCTGCTCTACTGCGCTAGTCGCTCACCACCCCCATCCAGACTCTGTCCACCTTCTCTCCCCTCCCAGCCTCCCTTCCCGTTCTCCCCTCTCCTTCCCCCCCACCCAGAGCCTTGCTCTTTATTTACAGGAAAAACGGATATGGCTATAAGGCAGTGACCAAGGGCCTGGTCCTCCCCAGCATCTGTCTGACTCCAAACCCATGTGAGGGGCCTCCCCTCCTGTTCCATGATGCGACCTACCAGACACTCATGACCCTGTCCCCCATGACCTCACTCACATCTCCCCATAAGCTGTGCCCCACCAGGCCCCACAGACTGGCTCCTGGTAGCTCTCCCACCTCATCTCCCCCACTTGTCCCCTAGCTCGCTACTTTCAGGCCACACCAGACCCTCTGCTGCTCCTCCTGAGTGCCAGGCTCCTCCCGCCTCAAGGCGTTCGCCTGTGCTATTCTTTCTGCCTAGAACATTCTTCCCCGGATGCCCACTGTCTCATTCCCTCACTTCATCCAGATCTCAGCCCACTTGTCATCTTATCAGAAAGGCCTTCCTGACCACAAGTGGAAGCTAGGACCTCACCCCTTGCACTCTGATCCTCGTCTTCAGAGTACTTCTCACCAACCGATTTAATGCTCATCTTGACCGTCTGTCTCTCCCTCGGGAATGTCAGCTCCCTGGAGCTGGGTTTGGGGCTTCGGCTCCGGGGTCTGGCTCAGTAACTGTTTGAGTGAACGAATGAATCTGTCTTCTTTTCACCTGCTTGGGAAAAGGCCACACCCTGAGGAAGCTTTGTTATACCACCTCAGGGCCAATCCTGAGTGTCAGAATGGCTCCGTCTATGGTTGATGTAATAATGATTCTAATAATATAATAATTGAACAGATATTAATTGAATGTTCTATGCAAAGCCCCATGCTAAATTCTAGACACACCTCCCTCTTCTAACAACCGGGGAACACTGGCTGAAACCATCTCAATCTTCCAAACCAGGAATGGCCAGCGAGGAGGAGGGGGCAGGGCATGCACCTGCTGCAAGGCTGGCTCCCGGGGAGCCGCCCACAGCCCAGTGGCTTTGTCTAAGAGAGCGGAGCCGCAGCCACCGAGAACCCTTGCTCCGCGGCTGCACAGGACCCGCAGCACCTCGTGTGCTGCCAAATCTCGATTCACCTCTTCTGGTAAAATGGAGGACATGAGGCGATGCGCTTTTTTAAACCCCCGAAGCAGCCCATATGGGTCTCCAGCGTGGAAAGCCAGGAGGCAGCGAGTCTGGCACAGAACTCACTCCCACCAGAGGTATGTCTCCAAGTTTCTTATCATTTGTCAGACTGAAGTTTGGCAAGATCTGAACTGAGCTGCAGATGGTGGGGCTTATCGAAGGCAGGAAAGTTAGGGCCACAGTATATAAGACTTATCCCATCCATGACAGGAGAGAACAGAAAAGCGTAAAGGAACCAAGTGGCTGGGGTCATGAGAGTGACCGTGTCCGTGCCCCACCCCATTTCCCTGCTCCCTGGGGAAGGGAGGGGAGGCGGGAAAGGAAAAGGTAAAGACAGAAAAACAGGATGGCGTGGGCAGCATCTAGCTCCTTTCTAGGCCAGCGAGACGTGTGCCATTTTGGTATAAGTGGGACATGTCTGTATTAAGAGGCACTGTCTCTGAGCCTCCTGCTTAGCCCCCACGCCAGCTCCAAATCCCACAATCTCCCCCCCTCCCACAGTCCCTGGGCTCTAGCCACAAGGAACTACTCAAATTCACAAGCACAGCAGGCTCTCTCACACACGCTGGAAAGTCCTCACCAGGCCTGCGAAGCCCTACTTGTTCCAACCCTCACTACCTCTCCACCCCACCCTCCCACTGTCCCCTGCTGTCTCTGCTCCAGCTGCCAGGCCTCCTGGTTCTCTCTCACCCGTACCGCGCAGGCTCATCCTCCAAGACTTTCGCACATCTGATCTGCTCCTCCTGACAGCTCCCTCCTGGCCTTCATTCAGGTCTGTCACACTCCACCTGCTCCTACAAGCCTTCCTCGGTGGCCCGCACAAAAGCCTGCGTTCATCCTCTGACCCCGCACTTCCTCTTTCTCTTAGTGTTCATCTACGCCTGGACCCCTTCATATTTCTTTCTGTATCTGTTGATTGTCTTCCTTCCTCCACTGAAATGTAAACTCCACGGAAGAGGACTTGGTTTTGTTGGCTGCTTTGTCCTCAGGGCTTAGAACAGCACCTGGAGAGAGCTGGATGCTCAGAAGTACCTGCAGAGTGGGTCAGCATGCTGTGTGTGCTGCCCCGACCCCTTCTCTGGTCCTGACACTGTCCCTTTGGGGCAGGAGCCCATGCCCTCCCTCTGGCTTTCCTAGTTACACTTCCATCCCACTGCTGAAGGCCAAACTTTGATCTTGTCAGCTGGGTGTGTTCCAGCCTGAACCCGGTCCCCAGCTCCCTATCTGGCCGCTGCTCTCCGGGACTCCAGCCCTCAAGCCCCACTGCTTTGTGGGAGGGAGGAGTACTCCAGAGGGCCAAGCCCAGGGAGAGAGGGAAAAACTGAGGCACAGTTAGCAAAAGGAGAGGAGCCACTGCCTTTCACTTGCTCCCTCCAAACCCAGCACACTGCCCCGGAAAGAAAATGTGCTCTTGCTCTCCGTACTGCCGCAGGTGGGCCTGAGAGGAGGGGCGCGCCTAGCCTGCCTTGTCGCTGGAGGCCTGACCCCCTGTGCCGCATTCCATGCTGCAGACTCTTTTTGTACGCCTATGAGCTGGAAATGGTTTTTACATTGTTTAACGGTCAAAAAAAATCAAAAGAAAGGTATTTGGTGACATGTGAAAGGTGAATTTCAAACTTCAGTACCCATGAGTAAATGGTACTGGTGCCCAGACGCGCCCACTCGTTGGCATGTGCCTCTGGCTGCTGCCCCCACAAACAGTGGCCGACTGGGGCAGTGGCTGCTGCCCCCACAAACAGTGGCCGACTGGGGCAGTTGGACAGAAGGTCTGGCCCGGAAAGGTAGCAATGCTTGCTACCTTCACAGAACAAGTTCACAGCCCCTGTTCCACTCTCCCCCGTGCACTCCCACTTCCATCTGAGGTGGTGGTAAGTGTTGGGGAGCTTTCTATGCACAAACACAGGGGAAGCCCTGAGGATTTAAAAGAAAACCAAAACAATAGCTACTTACAACTTTAAATTAAAGACTTGAGAGCCAGGAAAGAGGCCTGAGGCTCTGAAGAAGCTGCTACAGTCCCCTCTTCCCACCCGTCTTCCCCGTCCCCTGTGCTAGACTCAGTCCCAACACGCTCCCTCCCCCCCCCCCCCCCCCCCCCACCCAGGCCCAGCCAGGAGCTGCTTCCCACGCTCTCTGAGCCCCACGCCAGGCTGGGTGCTGGCCGCCACAGCCCTGGCTCTCCACCCCCTGCCTAGCTAATGCTAGCTAGTAGTCTCCCCTGTACCCGGGCCCCCGCCCCCCTCCCCTCCCGGGCCCCCACTGCACCCAGCCCCCCTTGCAGTACCACGGACCCGCAGAGCAGGGCGGTATGTGATCCTCTCCATGTCACTCGAGTCCCAGGCTGGGGAGATGCCCAAGGACAAGGGGGATGATGGGCGGTGACCCAAGCATCTAGGGAAGGGAACCACAGTGAGGACAGACTTAAAAAGCCTAGATCCTCCCGTCTGGACAGCAGGGCTGGGGAAAAGCAGGCTGGAAGGCTTTCAGTTCTGCAGTGTGGCTACATAAGCCAGGACTCATTCACCTAACGTTTCCGGAAAAGAAATGAAGCCCTATTTCACATAGGAATGAAGTGAAATGAGGAAGTGGGGGGAAAAACGGCAAGAGGAGCAAAATTAAAACATATTCAAAAAAAGATTTAGATGAACTTATGGAGGGCAGACTCTTAAGAGCTATTACAAGAAGGAGAGAACATCTGACCTTAAAGAGTAAGGCAGAGAGATGGGGGAAGAGAAACCTCCCCCAGGCATGATGGTGAGCCACACTGAGAACCACATGAAGTGCTCTGGGCTGCAGCAGCTGCCCACCCCCACCACAACGCCAGTGCGTCAACCATTGCCTCCCTCCCTCCCCACAAGGGACCTTCGGACAGTGTAGTGCAAGACCAGACACTGGCTCTGAGGCGAGACTTCGAATCCCAACTCTGTACTATTTTTCAGGTAACCTTGGAACAGTAACCTGACCACTAAACTTCAGTTTCCTCATCTGTAAAATGGGAATGAATAAGAACACTGTGTCAGCATATGGTTGCGAGGAAATGAGCTCAGGTGTGCAAGCACCTCATGTGTAATATCATAAACGGTAGCATGGTGGGAACTGTAGACTGGGACCAAAGGCTGAGAACAGAGTTCCAAATAACCAAGTAACTACACACCCAGGTCAAGAAATACTGAGTACCACTACTCCCTCCCACCCCAGCCAACTCCTCCAACCCCTTCACTGCCCCCCTGCCCAGCCCAAGTTAATAGGAGCCTTGAGAGGATGTAAGGTCTTCAGTAGGCAGGAGTCCAGAACCAAGAATAGGGCCTGGATTAATGAATATTTATTGAAAGGATGAATGTATATATGTATGAATAAATGGATGGATGGATGGATGGATGGATGGATGGATGGATGGATGGATGGATAGATGGATAAACGGATGGATGGATGATAGATGGATGGGTGGATGGATGAATGGATGGATGGATGGATGTAGTATTCATGGGGAAGAAGCTTTAGTAGGCCAAGGAAATCCTTGCACAGATAGGGCAGGAACCTGCAAGAAGAGGCACACAGGCATCTCATTTCCCAGTGGACTCGGTGTTCTGTACACCTTCCTGGGGAAAGGAACTGAGACCTGGACAGAGGCAGCAGAGCAGAGTGGGAGGGGCAGATGAGCGCAGAGTGTATGCCTACTGTTGGCACGGATGGCATGTATAAATTTTCAATGGGTTAAGTGGAGACCAAGAAAGGCAGAAGGCTTGAATTGTACCATTCCCGGGGGCTGCTCCTCAGGTGAGGGGACCCACGCAGCCTGAGGATGTGCAGTGAACCACCAAGAGTAGAGTTGAGGAGGTTATGCCACAGACGACCCTCCTCATCAGGGAACCATATAGTTCAGAGGCCCCCAAAGCACAGTCCTAATAACCCCCCATGTGCCCTATAAGAGAGCAGCCTAACATGCTGCCCACAGAGGACACCAGGACACCAGTGAAGGAAAAGAAAGGCATACTCCCTTTCCTCAGCCCTCATCATAGACCCCAACTATAACCGGGGGGGAGAGGTAAAGAAGGGCCAGCGAGTAAGCAGGTCACGTGCCCCTTGCGTAGGAAGAAGGGGAGGAGATGGCCAGCTGGGCTGGATTTGAGCTCAAGGTTTAAAACTGGATTGGCCTATGCTAGTGTGACCAGAAAGCCATGAGATCTGCCTAAGAAACCCTTAAGGGATGAAAAGGCGGATTTGCTAGCGCCTGCTTGAGAACCGTGAGGAGAGAAAATCAAACTGCTTCATATTTGTATCCCACTGAGTTCAGATGGTTCAATAAGCCGCTAACAGTGGCTGTTATTAGTACTCTATAGTTCTTTGTTTAAAATTCTTTTTATAGCACTTTGAGCTCCAGGAAGGAAAGCTGTGAACCCAAATAAATATGACCACCCAGACGTTAAAGGAGGTGAGAAAAGGCCTAATGTTTCCTCCCAGAAGGCCAGAATTCTCAGTCAGGCTGCAAATAATCCTTCTCTAGGCCCGGCTCCGATGTGGCCCTTCCCGGAGGAAGGCCAAGCTTCTTCACGCCAGAGTGCAACCCGCGCAGTAAATTAACTTCGACTGTCCACGGTGGTATCTTACTGGCTCCTGTTAAGCTGTTTTCTGTTCAGTTCCTCCCCGAGAACCAGCCTTCCTCGCCCAGTTTCTAGCAGAAGGGGGTGAGAACGGCATCCTACCCACCCGCCTGGGGACTGAACCCCAAGGGGAGGGGGCTTCTAGCAGCCTCTATGTCTTGGCTCTGCAGCAAAATGGAAGGGTTCAGCATCCACGGCTGTCAGTCTGGCACCTTTCTGTCACCACGACTACATTCATTTTAAATTTAAGGAGTAAATTTTTTTTAAATGAAACCACGAAAAAGGATTTTTTCTTAACAATAAACACATCAATGCTCATTTTCCTTATTATTCTACTTTTGGCTATTTCGTATAAAATCTTTAATTAAAGTTTTTCTTTGAAATTGTCATTATCAACCCAGAAGAAAGAAAGAGGGAAAAAAAGAACAACACAGCTGTGCAGATATGAAGCGCTATTCAGGACTAAATGAACTGGAACGAAGTAAGTAGCTTGACTGTTATGTTCTTACTTTTGGCTCTGTATTCTCCATAGCACAGTCTAGCTTGTCACTTTATATCGATTCCATCTGTTTACACTCTGCAGAGTATTGGCTTCCTACCGTGAACATTTCCTATTTACCAGCTGGTAGAGATGAGCCAAACCAGATAGGAAAAAATTAGACCACATTCAGAACCCCATAAACACAAACTTTCAATTTGGGGACATGTGGGAGGAGTGGTGGCCGGGCATTGCTCACCTTTAACAAAGGCTTTGCCTCTGTGCCCGGGGCTGACGCTTCCTCTCACTGTTCTGGCGTTCCTCCCCCGACTGCCCCCACGGGCCCAGGACGATGCATGTCGTTATTGAATGCATGCAAATCCTGCCTTTACCAAAAATTGAACAAGCTTACACAAAAAGACATCTAAATGAGATCCATGGGAACAGAGAAAAAGGAGCTAAAGAAAGAGCTAGATAAAGCAACCTAAAAGTCAGAGTTGCTACAAGGGAGCAAAAATCTGAAAACTCTGGCTCTGGGTTTCCTTGTAGCCAAGGTGAAGAGGGCAACTTGCTGTCATAGACGCCAGAGGCCATGTCAACCTTCTCCCACATTCAATTTCCATTTTCAAAAGGCTTACCTACAACATATAAAGGCTTCTAATAAGAAATTTTACCTGCCATTGAACTTCTGACCCAGCTATGAAAATAAGCCCTATGTCTAAACACGGAGGGCTTTTAACATGTGCCAAATCTAGAAGCAGCATTCCCTGTACCTCCTTTCTTTCTAATCCAGCCCGCACTCATAGGATGGGAGCTCTGTCCCGGGCACCGCAGGAGGAACTCTGGGGCCCCTGTTACCCTGACCCCAGATCACGCACAGGACAGGCTACATGCACCCCCTCCCAGGAACCCCATGGTACCCCCGAAACACTTGAGGTGCTTGAGGAACGTAGGCCGCTCCTGCTGCTGAGTGACTTCCACGGCCTAGTCTAGCCGTCGTCCCAGCCACTGTGTCCATGAGACCGCCGAGGGCCATCTCCAAAGTAGCCCCTTCCTCATGGGAAATTGGCACTGAATCACCACCGCCACCACCCCAGCCCCATGCTTTAGGGTTCACACCTGACCTTCAAATAATTCCATCTTTTTCTCCATCCTCCCTTCCAAAAATGTTCTGTCTCATCCTGCTTTGAGAAACAGAACTCCCCACAGGACGGTGTCAGAGCTTGTCTCCCCACTGCCCTGGCCACACCTCCCTGGCCCCTACCCCCACATTCTCTTCTTGTGTCAGAGTGCAAACCGGACACCTACCCCACATCTCATCCCCTACTCTGTCCTCACCACACTGAAACCCCATCCACGGCCCAACTCAAGTGCTGGTCTCACCTGTCCCATGCAGTGTTTCCTGGCTACTCCAATTATGGTCAACTTTTCCTACAGAACCATTTATTCATTCAGTAAACATTTCCTGAGGTCATATCAAGTGCCAGGATCTGCTCAAGGCACTAAAGTCATAACAGCAAGTAAGACAGAGAAGGCACCTGCTCCCAGGGAACATATATCCTAGTGATAAACAAGTAAACAAACAAAAATCTCAGAACATTCAAAGTGTCAGGGAAAATATGGAATTTTAGATAGGTTAGTCAAAAACAAAATCTCCATGCTGAGCACCATAAGCCCGGATGTGTGTCTGATGTTTACTCAACGGGCCACCGAAAGCCACGGGGCATCTTAACCAGGGGAGTCTGATGAGATCTGACTTATGTTTTGAACAGATAACTCCGGGTGTCATGTGGAATAGAGAGTGTATGGGGCACGAGCAGGAACAGGAAAAGCAGACCAGGGGTTCCTGACAAAGCACAGGGTGGGGATGACGGTGGCAGTGGGGGATTGAAGAGATGGATGGGTCCCGGGAACGGCACATGGGATGCAGCAGACGGGACTTGCTGATGGACTGGATGCTGGAGTAGGGCCAGTAAGGAAACACAGGAATTAAGGCTAATCCTAGGTTCTGCATGAACGGCTGACTCCATGACAATGGTGGAACCATTCACTCCAGTGCTGGGGTGGCCAAGTGAAGAAAGCTGCCAGCCAGGGACGGCAAGGAGGACAGTGGTGAGTCTGGAGCCCAGATGGAGATGTAAGCGTGGAGGCCTTCAGCACATGGCCCACTCTGTGGCCTTAAGCCAGAGGTGACCGCAAACTATCATTTCCCCGTCCATGGGACAACTCATGTCTTCTCTCCTCCAAATGCAAACTCCAACTCCTGCTTTTTTGAGTAACTGCTATGCCCCGGCACTCTGGTAAGATCGTTTTATATTGACTGTCACCAAGAATCTCAACAAGATTGGAAAAACCTTGCACTATTCTTTCCCCATTTCACAGCCAAGGAAACAGGCCCCAAAGGGACTGGCTTGCTCAGGGGCACGCACGCGGTGAGGGCTGGCGCTCAATGCACACCCGGCTGGGGAAGCCCAAGTGCTCCAGCCAGCCTCCCCTACGATCTTGACCGAACTACTGAACGTGCAAGATTTTAAAAAAGAAGAAGATAAACAGTCTGAAATGATACAAATTCTGATATAACTGAGAGTTTGCTTTAGCTTCCTGATGAAGCCTTTAGTAAATTAATAATAGAACAACCAAAAATAGGGCCTGGGGTAGAAGCATTTTCAATATAATTTTTTTCTAAAATGGCAACTGATTATTTTGTTATGTGAAATTCTCTAGATCAAAATGCAAGCACTCCTCTTCATTTAGTTGCACACAGACACGCGAATAAGAGCTGTGACATTATTAATCACTATATTCAGTTATGATTGATAGGCTTTTCTGCAAGGAGGAAAAAGTGGCTCAGATACAATCTGTCCCAACAGCTCTACGATATGCTAATATTTTCTTCAGATGAAAGAGGAGATGTGTTCAAATACCTGCTATAATAGGCCATTAATACCAAGTGCACCAAAGTAGAGCTGATAAAAGTGGGATTAGGAAAATATTATAAATTAACCAAAAGCTTGTATGTTTTAGTAAATGGCCTCATTTTGAGTTTGACACAGTCTTTTTATTAGGCAAACAGACTGCATTCCAGTACATTCGTTCATGCTAATGTGGTGTTAGAATGTTAAGGTACGTTTATGAAATGGTTGCGATTCTAATGACTATTTCTTTATTTCTCAAGCAGTAATTTTTTTAATTTCTTTTTTAGGAAAATCCACCTATTTAAGAAAATGAATCTAAGCCATCACTTGTCTCTCTTCTGTGTGAAGATATTACAGACCACATGAGCAGCTTAGTACCTCTCATTATTTACTAATTGCTTCTGAAATGACTAATGCTGCATCTATACAACTCCAAGGCACCAGGGTAATCCCATAAAAACTTGTGTCAGATTACTTGGTGTCCAACAGACACACTAGTCACGGCTGACTGGGTGGACCAGATGTTCTGACATCATGGCGCCCAGTCTTAAAAAAGCACCCCTGATTGGGGCGGTGACGTGGTACGAGAGCAAACAGCCTGGGGCTCTGGATGTGTCTATTTTTTCTTTCTTTTTTTTTTTATGTCTTTAACTGAATTTTACATTCTTGGATTCTTGTCTTCAGTTAAGAACAGTTCTTTTGTATGTAGGGGTGGCGGGGAAGGGTCATGGCTGTCCTACAAGTACGCTGCTCCCTTTCGGGGGTCAGGAAGAGCTTCCTGCCTCTCGATAATTCCCTGCGCATGGCTCACAATGAGCGTTCACCCCACCTCAAGGAGCAAGATGAGCTTTTCTAGCACTTCCACCTTACCCTCGCATGGGGAGTTGACAAAAGACAAACCGAGTACCAAGACCAAAGCTTGGTGAGCCCAGCAACGTGTGGGAACTTTGTTTTGGGCCTTTTTTTTCCTGGCAGATTCTCCACCTGAAGACCGTGAAGAACCCAAGTCTTAGGCCCCAGCCCCTGCTGCGGGAGGAAGCTGGGGACCTGCTGGACAGGGAGGGAGCATAAAAGCCCGAGGATGTGGGAAGGAGTGTGAGAGGGCAGGCTGTCAGAGCAAGGAAGAGGAGGAAAACTCCCAAATGCCCATTTCAAGTCGATGCTACATGGATGCAAAGACGACTGTGGTCCAAGCAAAAAGTCCACTCATGTGTACGGTGGAGGTGTGGCTTCTCTGTGATGGACGGGGTCCACCTGCAGGTGTAACAGAGTCACATTTGCTAAATGCAAGGGGAGCATCAATACCTTCCGGGAGACAGGGTGGCACTGGCTGAGGGCAAGGACTCGGGAGCCAACCTGCCAAGGCAGGAATTGCAGCTTCTCCGCCTGCCAGCTGTGTGCCCTTGGTCAAAATGCTCACCCTCTGTTCTAGGTTCCTCCATATCAACGTGGCATAAGGATGGCACCTGCCTTGAGGGGTTCTCCTGGAAATTAATCATTTAACACAGTAAAACACTTAGAGCAGCTCCTAGTAAGTGCTCAGTCAGGGCTATTATTTATAGAGCTGACAAAATCCAAAAAATTACAGTGTCCACAGGATTAAGGCCGGGGGTATCCTTTCAGTGGGAGACCAAAGCAGATGCTGGTGGCCGCCTTCTGCAAATCCACTCACCCCTTACTCCCTTCTTCTAATAAAACCCTCCCCCATTTTCCATTTTGTTTAGATATCTACCCTCTGGTGGCCCTGGAGGGAGCCAAGCCATCACATCAGGAAGTAGTCAGGGTTGGTTCAGGCTGCTCACGGTGACCAATGCCATTGCCAATGATTGATTTGGGGTTGGGACATTTTTCTTGGCTGTGAGTCAGGAGAAAAGTCTCCCCGTGCTTATGGAGTCATATTGGAAGAAAGAGCATCTGGAAAAAAACTTGATATCACAATACCTGCATGTCAAGCCTGAATGGTGGCAATATCCTGGTGACCAGAGGAGACATGAGTTAGCTGATCCTGCATCTGCACTCCCTCCTGACTTCTCAGGTGAGATGAGAAGTGCTATCCTGTCTCAGTGAGCTCAGCTGGGGGGTTTCTATTTCTCTTGGGGCAGAGCAACCAAACACCTCCATGGCGTAGGTGGTGCCACCTGGTGGCAGGTAAAGCCTACCACTGGAGGGGTTTCAGTAGTGCCTGACAATGGGCTTCACTCACTAATAGATGGAGGAAGGGACTAACATTTACTGAGCGTCTATTGTAAGCCACGGGCTTTGTGTCTATTATTCTCATTCATTCTTGTAACTACCCTGATTGGTTGTTGTCTCCACTTTAGAGATGGGGAAAGTCAGAATACTGAGACATCTGTCTAAGGCCCCCTGTAGGAGCTGCAGGGGCTGGATTTCAGGCAGGTGTGCCTGATTCCCACTACATGCCTCTGCTTCCCTAGGAGACTGTGAGAGCAGAGAAGGTGAAGACTGGAGAGCTCAAGGACCTGTCAGGCAGATGCCAAGTCATGGCACGGAAGAGAAGCAAAGGAAAGCACGTATCTGTGACCAAGTGAAAAGCAAGGGCCAAGAGGGTGAGCCTAAGTAAGGCAAGCCCGGGACTCAGAGTGCCTATGAGTGGGACCCAGTGCAGAGCCAACTAGGGACCGGGACCAGCTGGAGCCAGAGGAAGATGCCTCGAGGACGACCTGGGCTCACAGAGCCCCACAGGGTCTGACAGCAACCTCTTCATGTGAAGCCATGGATCACAATCACCACACGCTGGGAGAGACGGGACCTGGAGACCATCCAGGCTGGCCGCCACCCCATGACTGACAGAGAAAACTAGGCTCAGAGAGCCCAAGGGTTCAGCTGGATAATGAGCGGGGATGTGAACCTACGTTGGAGGGTCTAAGTGCACGTGAGGAAGGGAAAGGCCAAGGAATCAGCCATCGGATCAAGCTCCCTGCAGAGGAAAACGATTAGGAAGCACGAGCACTGGGCGCCTGGGTGGCTCAGTTGGTTAGGCGACTGCCTTCGGCTCAGGTCATGATCCTGGAGTCCCTGGATCGAGTCCTGCCTCGGGCTCCCTGCTCGGCGGGGAGTCTGCTTCTCCCTCTGACCCTATCCCCTCTCATGTGCTCTCTCTCTCTCAAATAAATAAATAAAATCTTTAAAAAAAAAAAAAAAAAGGAAGCACGAGCACTGGGGTTTGGTAGGTTTGGGGTGCCAACTGTTAAGTATTTGTTGGTTTAGGAAGGCTAGACCACACATACATTTAGCAACGTCTGGCTCCCAAAATTCAGAGACATTTGCATGCATTCTTGGCTCTAGCAAACCATGTGGACTTATATTTAAAACAAAATAATGAGCATCCTTCCATTCCCAAACTGTATAGATCACCCAGCAATGACAACATATGTCTAAAGAGAGCCTTCCTTTAATAGCTCCCAGGTATCCGTCCCAGTCTCCAACACTCGCGTGTGGACTATTTGCAGGACAAGAGTCTTAACTGGAAATACGCTACTACACATAGCAAACAGGTGAGTATATTTGATTTGTTCTATTTATTTTGGGAGTGGGTGGGAAGGGATGAGATTCACTGGTGTTCCTACCGATCCTTCAAAGGAAGCTGCAGTAATAATCATTCTAGTGAATGCTGGCATTGTCCAGCTGTTCCAGGTGCTTCGTACTGCATATTATTAAGCCACAGGACAGCACTTCTGTTAAGTAGGATGAAAATAGGAAGTTACTCAAATCAGAGGGCTAAAAGCTATCAACAGAAGTGGGGAAAGGAAGGGACAGAAGCAGGGAAGGAATGTGTTTTGTTTGCAGAACCAACAACGTTCCATCCAAGGAGACACCCAACTAGGTGTTTCACCCGAGAGCCCCTTGCTAGGTATGTCTTGCCTGACAGCCCTGACATAAAGTGAGCCAGTTTGAACTGGACTGGAGCTGAGGACCTACGGGGATGCCCCCCTGAGTGGTCCTGAAGTTACCTTTAGCTCATTATAACACTAAGATCCCATCCCGTGGGCAGAGTTTTCCGCCATTTTTTTTTTTGAACATCTGATGTATGCACTAGCATGTTGACACACTGGGCATGTGCAATTGAGCCAAAAGTGCCTAAGCAAGCTCCCTGCCTCTGACCTCAATACACAGAATAAAAGCTTCCTGTAGGAACCCCTCAGGGAGACAGTGAGTAGCCAGCTATCTCCCTGTCTCCTTACTTGTAACAGGTAACACCAAGTTCTTTGCTTTCAACAAAGGTTGTGTTCAATTTGATGCACCCCAAGCAGCGAACCCCTTGAGTTCGGTTATACTTCCAGATGGGTGTTATTATCCCCGCTAATGGATGAAGAAACCCAGTGACAAGGACTTGTCAAGGCCACCACGCTGGTGAAGGGCAAAGCTCCAAGATGGAAACCCAGATCTGACCTGGTCCCATTAAAAAGAAAGCTACAGGCTCTCAGTAGTCACTTGTCTGCAGCATGGCAAACCAAGACTTAATCGAAGTTTCAGCTTCCCCGGGAGTGGAATTTTAATCCAACCAATCTGGAATTTGCTGGTCAGCACCGATGAGGTCATCTCGTCACGTGGGCCCTCTCTATTCCCCCCCAAAGGAAGATGAGGTAATCCACCTAATAAGACCCTTTGTCCCTCCTCCCTCCCCCCACTGAGGGGAGGTGACCTGGCTTGGAACTCCTTTCTTTCCTTCTGCTAACAACTTCTTGCCCCGCCTCCCTCCCTATAAAATCCTTCCTCTTTGTGCAGCTCCTTGCACCTCCCCTCCGCTTCTCGGGGTGCTGCTCAATTCATGAATTGCTTAATAAAGCCAATTAGGTCTTCACATTTACTCAGCCGAGTTTGTTTTTTAGCAGTCCCAAGGTCAGCCTTGTCCTCCTCCACCTGCCTGCCCAGTGTCGGGGTCCCAGGTAGAGCCGGGGCCGTAGGTGACGCTCGCCAGAATGCATGGCACAGGACCCCACAGCCGCCCCGGGATCCAGGGCTTCCTCAGCCTTTTCCCCAGAAGTTGCCTGAAAGCCGCACTGTGTAAGCCCACCGATTGACTCCCTCCTAACCAGCGGGAGGGCTTCCCCCATGGATAGGATGAGAGGGAGGGGGCTGGGAGAAAAGAGCAGTTAGATGAAGGGGTGCTCAGCGGTGGAGTTCCCTCGTGGCTTTCCTCATGGTAGCCTTCTTGTTGGTAATTTTCAATCCCAGCCTAACGGGACAATTACAAACCCAACCACACTCACTGAAATGCTGCATTATTGATCCATGATGGTGTTTATGTGGATACGATGATTGTCATAAACGGCTGAATTTCCCAGGAGTATTTCACGATTAACACAGTTTGGGAAGAGACAAATTAAAGATGTACCCTAAATAATATCAATCACATTACATATTTCTTAACAGTATAACACATGAACCACAATAGAAGAAGCAAATTACACCAGGGTTCTTACTAACATATAGTGAAACCAGATTTTTAGGAATATATAATGCTAAAAAAGTATCACATTAAGACGAATTTTCTGGTGTTAATGGCGTCAGCCAGGGAAATATAGACAAACATTTTGTGGATTTCTGGCTATTTTTTATTTTGAAATGTATGAAAATCTCGGAAGAGTTCAAAAAGGAAAGAAAATTTGTCACATTTCAAACCAACATATTGAATCGAGTAAATTGAATCATGATTCTCAGACTGCTCGTTAACTGACAGGCTCAAATGCATTTTTAAAAGGGGTCTGATTCCAACCCCCGAAAGCCACGAGTTTCTCCCCCCTCCCTAGCTATGGGTGATGATGTCTAACCATAATCAGCAAAGAGGGACAAGGCTATGTGCTCCTCTTCTGAACACATGTAGTAGCTTCTGTGGCTAAATTACTCAATACTTAAATGTACATCACTCTGAGTTTTCCCGGTTATTTTTACCATGCTGCTCTCGATTGGCACTTACTGCTGAAAAGCAGAACTTTTCTCCTTCTAAAGAGATCCTTTGCTTCAGTCTTAGACAAAACCAGAAAGGGCAGCCCTACTACTAGGGATCTAAAGTTAATACAAAAGCCATTAATATTCCAGGACTTGTGTTGGTGTCATTCATCCGAAGAGACGCCAGGCGAGGCCGTGCAAGTCGTCTGAATACAAGCTTTCACATGGGCTTGTTATAGGATCTATTCGTCAGCCGGCTTTGACGGGAGAGCACAGACGACAAGATGTGGCTCATTCTGCTTCATCTACCTCTGCTAATAATCACTTCTGACGCGGGGGGGGGGGGAGCGGGGAGAATTTTAAAAGATCTCTATTACCTTTTCTCCTATTTGGGTCTCAAGTTCTTTTACTGTCCGACTGCAACTCGTTTCTTTCTCTCCTCCTCTTAAAAAGAAAAATAAAAACTTTTCGTTAAAATTTTTTAACCCAATAAATGTTTACGTAGGACATGCAGAGATCAAAATGATAAGGATTTCTAAATTATATGTTTTCTAACGCAAGGTATTTCTTAGGCACTGCCGTCTGCCGGCAGCGTGGACTTGGGCCAGGTCCTTAGCTTCCCCGTGCCTCCGTTTCCTCGTCCATAAAATGAAATACAACATTTCTTCCTCCTCCCAGGGCAGCGTGGGAACCGAGTAATTACAGCTGACACTTAATGAGCACTTCCTGTGGCGAGCCCCATCTGATTTAATCCTCACGACAACTGTGTGGGTCAGGGGCCATTGTTGCCCCGGGTCACAGACAAGGAGGCAGGGAGACAAAGGTCACATGTGGCCAAGTGGAGGTGCCGCTCACCCTCACCCCCAGCCCCTCTGCACTTCGTTCTGACCTCTGAGGGGTCCCCAGTCCACTCCGGGGGCACTCTCAGCAACTCCGTAAAAGACCTCATGGTGGATGTGTGTACCATCCCCTTGGCTCCATCTACTTTTTTTTTTTTTTAGATTCTATTTATATATTTATTTGAGAGAGAGAGAGAACACGAACGGGGGTGGGGGGGAGCAGAGGGAAAGGGAGAGAAAATCTCTCAAGCTGACCCCGTCCTGAGCACAGAGCCCTAGGTGGGGCTCAATCTCACGACCCTGAGATCATGACCTAAGCCAAAATCAAGAGTTGGACGTTTGACCAACTGAGCCACCCAGGCACCCCTGGCTCCATCTGCTTTTTTTAACTATTTTTTTTTATTTTGTGTTATCCATATTTCCACACACTGCTTCAGAGCCCCTCTCTAGAACAAGCTGGTAGAGACCCACAGGCTGAGGAGCCAGGAGCAATCCACTGGAAGGAAAAAGCTCTCTGGACAAAGCAAAGGGGGCACACAGCAGCATGAAGCCGAGGGGGGCTGGGGCTCCGCACGTCCCAGCATTGCTACTGTCAGTTGGCCAGGGAGACCAGAACCCGCCCAGCAGGGCAGGGGACAGGGGTGAGTTCAGAGATGGAAGTGGACGCCAGCCCTGTGGTGCTGTGGCCAGGATAAGGAATCTGGACTTCATACTGCAGTAAGGGGAAGCCATCGGAGCATTTTAAGCAGAAATGAACTTCATTTTACATAGGAGGAAACTGAGGCTCAGAAGGTTAAGTGCCCAAGTTTGAGGTGGAAACTCACCAGGAATCCAGCCTTATCATTCTATATTAAATGTAATATTTCTTATGTTTTAATTATGTATTGAACAGACACAAGACATTATTTTTAACATATGTTTAAGATTTAAAGAACAGAAATCAGACAAATGCCTGTGTACCCGCCATCAGATGAAGAGACAGAGCAGCGTGGGTCCAGAGCCCGGTGCCCTGGCTCCCAGGCTCAGCCTCCCCCTCCTCCCCAGCCCCAGGGCAGCGCCTCTGCCCAAGGCCACTCAGGCCCCCTTCCCTTCACAGCTGCTCCCCTGACTCCATCTCAGTGTCTCCTTCAGGAGACACAGCTTATTATCCGATAGTAACCGAGCGACACCAGCTTTCTTGAGATGAGTATTCATTGGAATGGTATGTCTTTAAATCCTTCCACTTTTAACCTTTCTATAAACTTATGTTTAGGTTTTTCTCTCGGCAGATTTTACTATCTCCTATCTAATCAGACAATCTCTGCCTTTTAAGTGGAACATTTATTACAATTACCGATTTATTTGGGATTTCTATTTGTTCTGCCTATTCTGCGGCTTCTTGCCTTCTTTTTGGTCAATCCTGTTTTTATGATTCCATTTGTTTGCCTCTGTAAGTTTGGGAATCAGTCACTCCATTTTTAATCTTGTGATAGTTGCTCTGGAAATTATAACCTGCGTATTTTTCAAAGTCTAAAGTTAATCAAAATTTTTAATCTTACCTTCTGGACAAAGTAACAATCTAGAACATTCCATCCCAGTCCCTCCTCTCAGCATATATATTGCTACTGTCGTGTATTTTAATCCTATCCTATTTTAAATTCCCAAAGTCGTCATTATTCCTAGTCCTTAGTGCTTCCTGAGGTCAGCAGACGGGCTTGGATCTAACGCCACACTTCCTGCCCTCTTGTTGCCCGCATCACCTCCAACTGTCCATCCAGGAGCGTTTTCCTTCCACCTAAAGTACTCACGCACAGATACAAATAAGAGGCATGCTTTGCAGGATGAAGAAAGAGAGGCTCTGGCTGAAGGGTGACCTTGAACACGGCAGGCAAAGGTGCCACATGTTCCTCCCTGTGCCCACAGCCTGACCTCAGTGCTCGAGCCTCTACTACGGAAAAGAAGAGGAAGAGGGTCCCCGCGTCCCCACAGAAAGAGGTCTTGGTCTTCCCAATTCTAGGCTGGCAAATACTTCATTCCCAGTGTGTGGGAGAGCCAGCCCGCCGTCTCACACGTGGGACATCGGCCTCAGTCAACCCAGTGCGTCCCCTCACTGCCTTTTTTTTTTTTTTAAAGATTTTATTTATTTATTTGACAGAGAGAGAGAGAGCACAAGTAGGCAGAGTGGCAGGCAGATGGAGAGGGAGAAACAGGCTCCCCACTGAGCAGGGAGCTGGATGTGGGGCTCGATCCCAAGACCCCAGGATCATGACCTGAGCCGAAGGCAGCCGCTTAGAGGACTGAGCACCCAGGCGCCCCTCCCCTCACTGCCTTTACTGCTCTCTGTGATGCCGATGCCAATGCTCTGCGGTCTCACGGTGACACGCCTATGTAGGTGTTTCTGTTCGTTCATCCGGCTTAAGATCCCTTGGAATATTGGCTCTTCCCTATGCTTTTCCCTATCTGGAAACCCAACAAGGAACCTCCTAGGCCCTCTCTCTCGCCTCCATGTCTCTTATACCTGTCCTCCATATTTCCTCTCTCTTTGTCTTTCTGTGTGGCTTTCTGGATAACAGCTTTGGATCTGTTTTCCACTCCACTGATGCTCCTTTCAGCTGCATTTCATCCACTTTTCCCACCCAACCACTGAATTTTATATCCACAATTATCATATCTTTCACTACCAGAAGTTCTGTTCTGTACTTCTTCCAATCTTTTTTTTTCTTTTTGCTACACAAGTAGTATTATATCAGGCAGACTTGCATAAATACTGACCTATAATTACAATTTTGTCCTCTATTCACCCAGCAGCATAGGGAAATAAGTAGGTTTCCTTGTGCCTTTCTGGGATGCAGGTTTATATTTGTAACCTATCCTCACACGAGGGTTTAGGTGTCCCAGCTTTATATATACTGGTCTTCTATTAGGTTCTTCCACCTTGGGTAGGCCCTCTAGGTTTTGTCCCCTGTCCCCTTCATTCCAAATAGCCAACCAAACTGAAACACAAATTCACCAGGATTTAGCCAATACTCTCAAGGCAAAAGCTGGCTTGATAGAATGCTCACTTCTCCTGATTGCATCTCCATTTCGTGTTGGCCTCTAGGGGAGTACTTACTTTCTTGCCAGCTCACTAGTGAAGAAAAATGTATGTATACATTTCATGTTTTATCAGTCATTTTAGTTGTTTCCAGTGGAAGTGCTGTTCGTGGATATAGCCTATCATATTACCCAAAGGAGCAGTGTCCGCTCACTACAATGCATTGTCTCCAGCAGTGAAGAAGATCCAGCCCCATGAGTTAAGTCAGTGATGAGCCGAATCTTTCAAATTTAGTTAAAATATTTAGCCTTCTAGGGGTGCCTGGGTGGCTCAGTCATTAAGCATCTGCCTTTGGCTCGGGTGGTGATCCCAGGGTCCTGGGATGGAGCCCCACGTTGGGTTCCCTGCTCAGCAGGGGACCCGCTTCTCCCTCTTCCACTCCCCCTGTGTGTGTTCCCTCTCTCGCTGTGTCTCTCTCTGTCAAATAAATAAATCAAATATTTTAAAAAAAAATTTAGCCTTTTATATTTAAGGAAGTAACTTGTGATCCTCTTCATCTCAAATCAACTATTAGACTGATGTTTCACAACTAAAGAAACAAAAACAAAAGACAAAAAAAGAACGCCCCTGCTTTCAGTTTTTCTAGTTTAGCTTTTTCAACAAAGAATATTCAAGTTAGGTTATTGTCCACCCAACAACCTTATCACAAATGGGATTGTTTTAAGTTAAGAGCATGAATATACAGTTTATAAAACAACCAGTCATTCTTTCAAATAAACCTGGAGATTATCTCAGCCCACCACTTAGGGAGTATTAACTAAAGAGAGCACAAAGAAGTCCCTGACTATTGGACCATCGAGGGGATAATACTTTGTCATTCTTGTTGGAACTGCTGCACTGATTCTTTTTTTTTCTTTTTAAAATATTTTATTTATTTATTTGACAGAGAGAGACACAGTGAGAGAGGGAACACAAGCAGGGGGAGTGGGAGAAGGAGAAGCAGGCTTCCCGCGGAGCAAGGAGCCCGATATGGGGCTTGATCCCAGGACCCTGGGACCATGACCTGAGCCGAAGGCAGATGCTTAACGGCTGAGACGCCCAGGCGCCCCCCTTTTTTTTTTCTAATTGTGGTTAAAAAACAAAACCAAAAAAAAAAACACAAAAAAACAAAAACCCACCCCAGATAGCATAAAATTTACCATTTTAATCATTTTTAAGTGTGCAGTTCAGTAGTGTTAAGTATATTCACACTGTTGTGCAACACATCTCCGAAACTTTCTCGTCTTATAAAACTGAAACTTGCACTCGCTAAACAAGTCCCTGCTCCCCCTCCCCTCTGCTGCACGAATTCTTACACCTACGCTGCGTCCATGACAGACTCAGTCATGAAAGCTATCATACCAAAATCTGCTAATTTTTCAGGATCAAATTTAACTCTTATAACTATTCGCACAATTCCTGAGAAAATGAGGTTTATCCATTTAGAGTCAGATAATCTGTGTGAATAATTTTTTACTAAAATGGTCTTTCCTAAATCAGACGCTAGAATCAAAGAACTTTCCAGCTAAGAGAGACATAAGAGTTCATAGTCTTAACACTCTTTCAGCTCATAAAGCAAATGAGCCCCATGCATACCCTAGAGTTATAAGATACAAAGGAGTTCATACAAAAATCTCTTTAAAAAATATTTCATTTCTGGGGTGCCTGGGTGGTGGTCAGTTAAGCATCCGACTCCTGGTTTTAGCTCAGGTCGTGATCTCAGGGTCCTCAGATGGAGCCCCACATCAGGCTCCCTGCTCAGTGTGGAGTCTGTTTGAGAATCTCTCTCTCTCTCTACCCTTCCCGTTCATGTGTGTGTGCTCTCTCTCACTCTCTCTAAAATAAATAAATACATCTTTAAAAAAAATATTTCATTTCTAGCTACTAAAACATGATCACTTTCCAATGAAAGACATTAAAAATAAAATAAAAATGAACAAATTTAATTTTGAATCTTAATATTCTTACTTCAAAATTAAAATTTATTATTTCCAAATCTGAAATACACTGCATATAAAATACGTTAACCTGGTTTTAATTTGTTATGTTTCCATTTTCAATACAGTATTATTTCTTTTATTCTGAAATATAGCCTGCATAGAGGTTAGAGTCTTCTCTAAATAACCTTTTGACTGAGGATTAACTACATTAAATTCTATACGGACAAGCTCTACCTACTCTTCTTCCATATATATCTGTTGACATGATTAGCTCTCCTGACCTTATGCCCTCTCTCTTATCATTCCAAATTTCACATTTTCGTTTGAGCAAAAAAAACCCCACTTACCTCTTTATAACATTTATATTGAGGTCCATTCCACCGAACCGGGACAGGAATTCAAGATATGGGATGGTACCAGAGCCAGTGAGGGGGATCTACATTTAAACAAGAAGAACGGCGGCCAGTTAGAGGATTCAGATCCAAGTAGTAGACAGCCCAGGAGCTTTCATGATGGAAGACAGGACACTGCTGGTGGGATGGGCATTCTAGGAAACACAACCACTTCACCCAGGTGTCTAAGTTCACACACACCCCCCAGTAAACCAGGTACAAGCAGCATAAATGCCAGAATGCCAGTCTGTGCTCAATTAAAAGTCAATAAGTTGTCCATTAAATTATCTAAAATCTAATTCTATCTAAAAAATAAAGTCAAATTAGTAGAAATATACTCTTTAAGATTTTTTATTTATTTATCTGAGACAGAGAGAAAGTGAGAAAACGACTTGGGAGGAGGGGCAGTGGGAGAGAGGGAGAGCAGACTCCCCAGTGAGCAGGAAGCCTGACATGGGGCTCTATCCCAGGACCCTGGGATCATGACTTGAGCCAAAGGCAGACACATGCTCAACTGACTGAGCCACCCAGGTGCCCCAAAATATATTCATATATATTAGAATATATTTTTTCCCCAAGAGGCTGAGGCCACAACGTAATTTTACCCTCTGAATGTCATGTGAACTTTCTGTACATTTATATACTTTTAAGGTAGAAAAAAGCCGTTTTAAAATTGAAAATTCTATAAAGGACACTACTGGGTCCAGTGGGTCAATACGGACTATAGATTAAATAAAAGAATTATCTCAATGTTTAATTTACCAATGTTGATAACTGTACTGTAATTATTTAAGAGAATAGTTCTTATTCTTAGGGAATACACACTGAGGTATTTAGAAGTAAGTAACCATAATATAAGTAATTTCCTCTCAAACAGTTCAGAAAAGAATTATGTATACCCTGTACATATCTTGTCAACTGTTTACAATATCCACACATACCACATATGGATAACAAAAGATCACAGGAGAAGTAAAATGAGGTTAAATGTTCACAACTGGCAAATCTGGGTTACGTGTATATGGGTTAAGTGTATATGGGTGTTGTTTGAACCTTATGGGTACTATTTGTATTATTCCTATTCTTTTAAATTTTCTGGAGGTTTGAAATTACTTTTTTTTTTTTTTTTAGATTTATTTGTTTTAGAGAGAGAAAGAGCACGAGCAGGAAGGGCAGAGGGAGAGGGATAATCTCAAGCAGACTCCACACTGGGCGTGGAGCCCAACGTGGGGCTCGACCTCACAACCCTGCGATCAGGACCTGAGCCAAAACCAAGGGTAGGGCACTCAACCAATTGTGCCACCCAGGCGCCCCTGAAAGTACTTCTAAATAAAAAGTCAAAATTTTTAAAAAGTGAAAATAATTATTTCCCCCAAAAAGGATTTTGAAACTAAAGTGAAAATATAGAATCAATGGCAGATATATTTTATTAAGCTTCGTGCAAATACAGAAAGTACCATTTCTCATACAGCTGAATGGCTGCCACGCCCACACAGTCGAGTGTGACGTCACTTAGCCCTTACAATCCCAGCCTCAAGGCTGAGCACAGTCATCTCCGTCTCCCCCAGAGGGCAGCTTTCTTTTCACTCTTTAAAACATACACAGCTGAGAAACGGGACCAGAGGGACAGCAACAGAGTGGGCTTTCATGAAGCCCTGGCCTGGAAAGGACATCCAGGATTTCTATTTCGGATAGGGTGTTTTTTAGTAGATATAATTTTGGGTAGACACCTCCCAGTTTCCCTAGCTTTATGGCGGAAGGGCGAGAGCAGAGTATGTGTGTTGCTTCGAGACTGGACGCCCTCATGGTTTTGGTAGTAAGACTTCACGAGGAGGGGAAGAAACATACACTCACTGAGCTCATACTCGGGAGATGGGCACAAGTACTACTGTTGGTGTTTTACATGAGTTAACTCATCTAGCCCCCAAACCAGGTCCTGAGGGTGTGGTCATTGCCGCTTTCAATGGAGCAGAGATGTGACCTCCCTGCATGCCACTACCATCAAGTGCCTCCAGAGCCCACGTTCCTCTCCCTACACTAACCAGCCTGCCTACAAAAAAAAAAAAAAAAAGGGAAAGCCCATCTACCTATTGAAGGTTTTGTCACATTTCATATTGTTACTTACGGTCTAATGAAAATTCTAATGCAGCAGATACAGTTTTGTAAAGTCCAGTCTCCAAAGCTAAGCCCCTAAACAACCCAAGAATCTAGTCTAAAAGGAGAGGCTCTGCTAAGAACTCACGTTGTCCATATTTGTGATTCTGGCAAACATGTTTAAGAATCATAACCATCCAAAGATGAATCGCTAAAAGTAAATTCTTAGACTGGGGTGGAGGAGGGTAGTGTTTAAATCCACATCCATCGTGTTGACAAGTGTCTTCAAAGACATCTCTTTCCCCAACCCAGCACAACCACTGGGACCAGAACAGAATTATGCTTTTCTTCTCTGGAATCTCTTTGCCAATTCAGCTTCTTTTATAAAATTTTTATTAACATTCAGAGACAGAGGCCCCATATTTAAAAAAATTCATGTTACCATGAATTTCAAGGAAACTAAGGTACAGGGCATATTACAAGCAATGTCTCATCATTCATGCCCTGATCAATCATCAAAACACTCTGACATTCAAACATTTTTTTTTAAATGTATAGCATTAGATTCTTTTATTTTTTTAAGATTTTATTTATTTGACAGAGAGAGCGAGAGAGCACAAGCAGGGGGAACAGTAGAAGGAGAGGGAGAAACAGGCTTCCCGCTGAGCAAGGAGCCCAATGCGGGGCTCGATCCCAGGACCCTGAGATCATGACCTGAGCCGAAGGCAGACGCTTAACCATCTGAGCCACCCAGGCACCCCTGACATTCAAACATTTTTGACATGGTTCTTAAAATAAAATTAAAGCTAAAGTGAATTCACTATAACTGGAAAATTCTTTTCTAATTTTAAGTGTGAAATTCCCATGAAGTGTTTTATCAGTTTTACAGGTTTCCAGTTAGGCTTACATTCACTATTGGAAAGGGATTTGTTGGCAAAAAGTCTAGAAAAGTCACACACACTGTGAACTCCAGCTACTGGAAAGAGAAACCCTGCCTCATTCCTGTGAACTTGGCCTCTTGAAAATGCACCACATTCCAGCCTCCTTCGCTTACACATTGGTCACAGGAGCTCGAGGTTCTAGAAAACCCATGCTTATTATTTCAGATAGACTACCAGGACCTGTTTTTTAAAGTCTTTGAAGCTCTACAGTTTTCAGTGACTTCTTTTGAAAACAGATGTAGCTTTTAAAAACGGATACACATTTCACATTTTCTGTACTTTTCCTCTTCCTGCATAGTTGATTAGCTTGGGAAGATTGTCAAAATTTTAAATTAACATTAGATCATGAATATAGGGAGACATTAGCAGGAAAAATATCTTAACTCTCCATTTGGTATAAATAAAGTATCAGTTAAATCAAGCTTATGAGGAAACTGATGCAATGTTTGCAAGGACAAATGTTCTTTAAAAGCAAGAAAACATTACCACTTGCACTCATCATCGGGGACATGCAAATGAAAACCACAGTGAGACATCACCTCACACCTGTCAGAATGGCTAAAATCAACAACACAAGAAACAACAGGTGTTGGCGAGGATGCAGAGAAAGGGGAACCCTCGTGCACTGTTGGTGGGAATGCAACTGCTGCAGCCACTGTGGAAAACAGTGGGGAGGGTCCTCAAAAAGTTAAAAAGAGATCCAGCAATTGCATGACTAGGTATTTACCCAAAGGATACAAAAACATTTATTTGAAGGGATACATGCACCCCGATGTTTATAGCAGCAATATCTGCCAAATTATGGAAACCATCTAAGTATCCATCGATTGATGAGTGGATAAAGAAGATGTGGCATATATATACAATGGAATAGTACTCAACCATCAAAAAAGAATGAGATTTTGCCATTTGCACCAACATGGATGGAGCTAGAAAGTATTATGCTGAGTGAAGTAAGTCAGAGAAAGACAAATACCGAGTCATCCGATAAACATCAGGAAACATCAGATAAACTCAAACAGGGTTTGAGTAATCTTCAGAGTGGTAAGGTCAGGAAAGCTAAGGAAAGGCTGAGAACTGTTCTAGACTGAAGGACACTTGGAATTTGTGTTCTGACCTGGACCACTACAAGATATGCATGGAACGACTGGCAAAACCAGTTTGGGTCCCGGGGCTGAGATGGTAGTAGTGAGCTCGTGTTAACATCTGTATTTGAATGGTCAGACTGTAGTTATGTAGAACACTATCCTTGTTTGAAGGGCACATACACTGAAATATTTGGGGTGATGGAGCCACTTTACTCCGAAATGGTTCAGGAAAAGAATTCGTTCTTTCCACTAAACTTCCAACTTCTCTATAACTTTGTGGTGGCTTTTAAAAAATGATCAGGCATAAGTTGTGGTAGAGTCAGCTCATAACAGACCACCCTCCCACAGAAAACAACTATAAACTCTGGTAAATACCAAAACAAATAACTAAAGGCCCTGGAGAGAGAACAAAAACAGGAAGACTTTGGAGAAATTCAAAACACAGAAGAAGGGATGAGTATGGAGGGAGTTTCTTGTTCATAATGGCTTTGAGCCTGAGAACAAGCCACAGTCACTCACCAGCATAGAGGGGCTAAAACCCCAGAAGAAAACCCGCCGTCTCTCTGGCCTAAGAAACTGGCACACAGAACCCAAAGCAAGCACAGCCACTAAGAAAGTGAGGGAAATCTCAAACAGGAAAGACAGAGAAGGAGACCCACTTTCTGGGTATAAACTCTGTCCAAGTTTCCAGCAGACGCCCGAAGCAGGTGTATACAGGTCGGACTCAGAAAAGACCCACCTAGAGACAAAAGAGCCAAAATGAGATGCAAGCAACTGCTCAAGTTTATAGGTTAATTACTGCCAGAGCAGAAGCGTCAACAGTCTTCAGAGGAATGTAACAGAATCCAGTCTCTACAGCACTGTATTCATAATGTTTAGCCCTGTACTAATGCGTAGCCATGGCCACATGTGGCTCTCGAGCATGTGAAATGTGGCTAAGGCAACTGATGAACTAAATTTTTTTTAGTCATTGTTAATTAATTTAAATTTTAAAATTAATTCAGTCACTGGAAAAGTTTTAACTATGTTTGGAATGACTCAGTATGTCAATCTTGTGTTTTAATTATAAATTTTATGAAATCTAGACATCAAGTATTTCCAGTAGAAACTTAGTGTATGAACTGAAGTTGGCTGTAAGTTTAAAGTACACTTCAGGTTTTGAAGACTTAGTACACAGAAAAGACTAGAACATAACTTATTGTCAATTTTTAATAGTGATAACATGTTGAAATAAGATAATATTTTGGATATATTAGTTAAATAAAAATATTATTCAAATTAATTCTTTTTAATTTTTTTCATGTGGCTACTAGAAAATGTTAAATTATAAATGTGGTGACATTACATTTCTTTTCTTTTTTTTAGATTTTATTTTTAAGTAATCTCTACACCCAACGTGGGGCTCAAACTCACAATTCTGAGATCAAGAGTCACATGCTCCACTGACTGAGGTAACCAGGTGCTCCTCATCCTATATTTCTATTAGACAGCACTGGTCTGGGATATAATCCCAAAATACTCAAATATAAAGAACCAGAAAAATGTGACCCTTGCTTGTTAAGAGGAAAAAAAAAATCAATGCAACCCAATGCTGAGATAACCCAGACATTAGAATTATCATTCAAGGACTTTAAAGCATCTATTTTAACTATGCCTAATGAGTTAAAAGAAATATGCTGAAAATTGAAGAAAAAAACAGGAAATGTAAGCAGATAAATAGAAATTATAAAACAGAAACAAATGGAAATTCTAGAACTGGAAAACACTGTCTAATATAAATTTTCACTGAATGATCTTAATGGCAAAACAGAGATGCAAAGAAGGAATCACTGAAATTGAAGACAGATCAATAGATATTATCCAATCTGAAAATAGAAATAAAAGACTGAAAAAAATGAACAGAGCCTCAGGGCCATCCCACAATACCAAAATGTCTCAGGGAGGATGAAATAAAATATATATATTAAAAAATAATGGCTACAAACCTCACATTCAGTGAAGAAGCAAATTAAAGGAAGAGAAATCCTTCAAACAGGACCATGGTATGCTCAAGAAGAAACAGCAAAGAGATCTACAAATATTTTTTTCCTAAATCAGTGAAAGGAAGGAGAGAGCCAGTCCCTGAGGTTGACTGGAATTCAGGAATACCTGAAATTCCCTGGGCTGTTTGTTTTCCTGACACATAATTCCCCTGTTGTAAAAGTAAGCAAACTGAGTTGGGTTGAGGTAGTCAACAAATTCTAGAAGGAAACAGACTTTTAAATACTATGAAATGTCAGACTGATTAAGAAGTAATGAATGAGTAAGAATATGTTCATTTCTATGTGTGTGTGTGTGCATGTGTGTGCGTATGCGCGCAAATTAGTTATTGGGTTACTGGGTTGGAAGGCACACTACTGATATTCCCACCCGACTTTTCCGTTTTGGTATTACTATATTGATCTCTATGGATTTATTCTGAGAGTATTTAATTCCTATTGTACTGTATATTCCATTTTCAAAGGCCCTGAGGGCTCAGACCCCACCAAATGTTTACTATTGACAGCCACCTGGTATGGTACCCCACCTAGGGCCTGTTCTCCATATCCCTCCCCAAGTAACTGCAACACCCCTGCTGCAAACACTTCCCCGGCCCCCTATAGCTTCCAGGACAGAGGCCAAACTCTTTCATATGGTCCTTTACAGGACTGGCCCCTCTATCCACAACCTGATGCACAGCCCCTCACTTCAGGTATCAATGACACTACCCAGTTCCCTGAATAAACACGCCGTGTTGATTCAGGCATCCAAGCTTTCACTTGTGCTATCATTCCCTCTGTGTATAATGTCCTTCCGTTCTTCTCTCATCTGGCTAATACCCACTCCTCGGTCAAAACTCGACTAAATACACCTCTTTGTCCCCCAAAGCCTTCCTGGACCACCTGCCCATTTTTAGATAGCTCTCCCTCCTCTAACTAACTCCCACGCTTACCAACACTGCCAAATATTGTCTCTCTGGACTGGGACCCCTTCAAGGTCAGGCCCACAGTCTGCATGTTCTGCATTGGGTCCGGCATACAGTAGGTGCTCAATAACCATTTGATACAAGATAAATGCCAAAATACTAAGTTCCAAAATATAAGCTGACCAAATACTTTTATATGGAAGCCTTAAGAACTAAAGAAAACTTTAGTTTTACCAGTACTCTACACAAAATATGACCCACACACATGTTGATCATCCCACATCCGCCAGAATTTCACTGAATTGTGAAAAATAAACAAAATTTTAACTGCTCACTTGGGACTGTCGGGGGGAAAGCGAGAAAAGATTTCACGCTCCAGTAATTGACTCCAACTTTTCCATAGCTGGGTTGTTTTTTCAGGGGCAAGGAGGGCGGAGGGAGACAAAGAACCTCAAGGAGACCCCCCACTGAGCACAGAGCCCGACGTGGAGGCTCCACCTCACAGCCCTGAGATCATGACCTGAGCTGAAAGAAAGAGTCGGACGCTTAACCGACTGAGCCACCCAGGCGCCCCAATATTAGGGTTATTCTAAGTCGCCAGGCATACTGTACCTGAGCCAGGACATCTTGAAACTGTTCTCTCGTGAGAGGCATCAGGAAGGTTGTGATAATCCTTCTCAGTTCATTCTTTGACACCGTCATGTTGTGACCGGTGTCGAGCAGCTGAAAGGCTTTTTTCACCTCATCTCCTTTGTCGGTGATTTTTTGAAATAAAATCCGTTTAACATCTAAGAAGGACAGTATTGGATTTGCAATAGCTATGGCTATAAAAGAGACACAGTTGTTGATTAGACATGCTTAAAGCAAAGATCCCAAAAATCACTTCACTGCGGACTAGAATCCAACAAACTTCCAAAACACTATTTCTTCTACTATACTTCGCTTTACACATCTAAGCATTGCATGACTTGCAATGGCAAATCTACGGTCATTTTTTACCTTTAGAATCTGGTCAATGTAAAATGAGAGTAATCGCGGTGAAAACAAAAAATAGAGCAAAGATAATCCTCCCTATATAGGACATGTGGCATGACAAGCAAAGAACATGGATTCTGGAATAAAATTCAGTTATGAACAATATCATTTCAAGTAAATCTTTAAAATATCATATTCACTTTTCATCCCCTGGCCAATTTTTGAGGGGAAAACATGTAATTCTTAATTTAGATTATTTCCCTTTCCAAGACAAAGAAAAGATGAGAAAGGCTAGCCCCTGAAAGATAATGAAAGAATGTTAAAAGGCACCAAATGAGCTTCCGGAAGGCCTGCACTTCCTGAGAGGAAAAGCAGCTGAGTGGGGCCACGGTGCCATAGGTTCCAGAGGTCCCCATGTCACCAGGGGAGAGCCGATACCCCCCAGCTTCCCTCCCCTCTAAGACGAAACAGCTATAGAAATAAGGAAACACAGTAACTACAAATCAACTCACGGTATGGATCAGTTTCATAACCATGGAGATGGGATTATTTCATTTTGATATTTTATAACCTACTAGAGAAAGAGGAGGCTAAAAATATAGGTAGTTGGGTAAATCTCTTCTATCTATTTATGAGATTGCAAAGGCTTGATGACCACAATTTCTTTAGTAGTTCTGTCTCACGTTGTAAATTCTGAATGTGTATTAAATGTCTTTAGCACTGTTTCATCTTTTACAAACTCATTCACAAGCAGGAGCTAGGGAAGGATGATTGCAATTATCTCCTTTCAAATGAGAATTTCTTATCTAGGTATTGAACCTTTCTGACACAAGCTATTTGTCTTCCCTGACGCTCGCCAAGCTCCTCGGGTGCTGGGGATGCCTTTCGCTCACAATGCCCACTGCCTCCTTGGGGAGGGGCGTATATAACCAGGACACACTGGAGAAAAGACAGTGGCTGGCTTGGGGTGACAGGCTGAAGGTCTCAGGAAAAGCTGCTTAGAAGGAAGAGGTGATACTTCAACTGGAACTTGGTGTTCCCGAGAGCAAGAGGGGCTGGAAGTGGGGGGTGCTATGGAGGACAGCCAGTCGAAGCAAAGGGGAGAGGGGACAAGCACAGGAGCATCAGCTTTAGAGATGAGACTGCAAAAGTCAGAAGAAGCCATATCCCTGGTGCTCCTATCTAGCTTTGTGCCCTGGTCATGGGACACCAACCTGGGACTTCCATCGAGAGAATGACATCACCCAATTTTTGTTCTGAAACTGCACTCTGACATCACATGTAGGAGGGACAGAACGGGGAGGGCAGTGAATGGCATGGAGACATGTTGTTAACTACAGCCTGCTCAGGCAAGTCTTAGTGGAGGTCTACACTAGCATGGCGGGCATGGAGGGGAAAGGAGGGGTGGATAAAGGAGAAGTGGAAATAACCCAGGTGGAGTCCAGAGAGTCTCCTGATGTGACATGCAGGGGGAGGTGGTGGAAGAAGATAAAGCTCCTACGTGTGGCGTGAGTGCTGGGGTGGGTGGTGACACCCTTCGCTGAGAAAGGGAAGGTCTGCAGGCCGTGGCAGATGGCATTTTTCAAGACGGCCGTGACAAGGTCCCCACCACACAGGCTTTTCCTACAGTGCCAGGCTAACACTCCTCCCAGCGAAACGTGGGGCAGATAGTCCTTCCCCTTGCGTCTGGGTGGGCCTGTAACTAGGGCAGAATCATCCTATGTGATTTCCAAGATGAGGTCACAAAAGGTGTTGCAGCTTGTGCCTCGTCCTTGTAAGATACTCATGCCAATCGCCATGCCATGAGGAAGTCAAGAAGTCACACAGAGAAGCCATAGGTAGGCATTCTGGCCAACACCCCAGCTGAGGTTCCAGCCCACAGAGGGAGCCAGCCTTCCGATGATTCCAGCCCTAGGTGTCATTACCCACTGCCTTCGAACCTCCTCCACTGAACCACCTGGAAGAGAGACAAGCTGTCCCTGGGACCTGCTCACATTGCAGATCTATGAGCAAAATCAATGATTCCAAACCTCTATGTGTGGAGGAGTTTGTATACAACAATAAATAGCTGGAATGGAAGAGAAAAAAGTTTGTGGGAAGGTTAATGAGTTCAGTTTGGGATCTCTAAGTGGGGATGTCCATTTGAAAGGTGAACACATAAATCTAGAGATCAGAAGTGGGGGGCGCTGGAGGTGCAGATGTGGGAACCGGCCACGTGGAAGCCATGGGGAAAACATGCCATGCTGGAAGAGAAGGGAGCCCTATGAAACACTGACTTTTAAGGAAGTAGAATTCATTCACTCAAAAAATATTTACTGAGCACCTGTCGTACTATCAGCCACTGCTCTAGGCACTGAAGAACTACAGAACAAGACAGGTAAGATCCGCCCTTGCACAGCTTAGAGTCTTCAGGGGAGAGGAAAGACAAGAAGCAGATAATAAATAAATGAATAAAGGTAATGGTAGACATTATAAGACAGTAAGAAAGAACAGGGCAGAGAGAGGTGGGAGCTGTTTTAGGTGGAGAAATCTGGGAAGTCCTCTCAAGGTATTTGATGAACTGAACCAGAATGATAAGATGAGCCAGTCAGACAAGAAGCTGGAGGGAACACGGCAACAGGTAAAGGGCCCTTGAGCAGGAATAAGCTTGATGTGTCCAGGAAAGCAAAAGGCCAGGGTAGACAGAGCATGCGTGTGTCGCATGAGACGGAAGGCAGAAATTGCCGAGACTGGGGTGGGTGACGCTTCTGTGCCTGCACAAGGGCTGAGGTTGTCTCCACATGGAACGGGAAGGCTCCAGAGAGTTCAAGCAGGACAGTGATCGCTAACGTATGCTGTGTTCACAAATCACGCTGGCTGCCCTGTAGAGAGTAGGTTCTAGAGGTGCAAGAAATGAGAACAGAAGCCCAGAGATGAGTCAATTCCAAGGGTCCAAGAAGAGGTGATTATGGCCTGAACCAGGTGGTAGCCCTGGATGTCAGGCGGGGAAGGGGGGGGTGTCGGGGGGTGCAGACAGATTAGAGGTAGTCTGCTAGACACAGAGCAGACAATGCTTTGCTGATCAACTGGCTCAGCAGGGCGGGGCAGGAAGAAACCAAGGATAACTGGGGGCTGGGCTGAAAGAACTACATAGACGATGGTGCCATTTACTGAGACGGAGAACACCAGGAATCAAGAGATCTGGTTGGCTGGCTCAGGTCTGAAATGCCCAGCAGATGAAGCCCAAGCAGAGAGGTCTAGATAGGCCACTGGAGATCTGATCTGGAGCTCAGGAGGGAAGTCCCAATGGGGCTATCATTTTGGTTACTCATGATACGTAGGGACGTGGAGCCAGCAGCTCACCTAGGAGGGGGCAGACTCGGGGGAGAGGACTGGGTACACAGCTCAAGGGAGAAGAGACTGACATCTCCCACAAGACTCCCAGGGGTCCTGCCATGCTCCCCTCTCCATTTCTGACTGTCTCGGGATTCTCAGAAGCAGCTGATTCACAGGGAGGAGCCACGTGATTCCACATGGGCTGGGGAACAGGATTTCTCCCTCTGCCCACCCAGCCCAGAGCTCCTCCTCCTGCACCCAGGGTCATGGGGGGGGGGCCCTCTCCTGTTAACTTCTGTCTACCTCAAAATCTTTCTTCAGACTTTTCAAGTATATTTTTAGTTGCTTTCCAAGAAGCCCCATCTTTGCAATCAATAATTCTAATTTAAATGTATCAGAAATATCAGTTTGAAACTCATTGGCATTTGAAGGAAAACTTTTTCTTTCACGTGCCTAATGCACCTTCCCAGATTTAAAATGAAAGCAGTAACCAAACTTGCATAACCTGCTGGTGGGAGTACAAATTGATATAATCTTCCTGGAGGGCAATTTGACAAAATTTTCTATATCCGTTTAGAATATACAAAGTCACAACAGACTGTCACTCTCACCCTCACGATGTGAAAAAGTCAGATAAGCTAAACTATATAGTTTTTAAACCCATTGAGAGAACTGAGGGACACAAAAAAACCTAAATCCCAGAAAGGGTAAGCCACTCCTCCGAGAGGAATGACGCAGGACGCCTTTATCTTTGCAGAGCCAGGGGAAGTAAAGCAAATCCATCCTAGATTGGGGAGAGGAAAAAAGAACCAGCTGTTCAGTGGCCACATGTGGACAGGTTGTGATGGGTTCGCAGGCCGGGGTTCACAGACCGAGTCTGCACCAGACCTCTGGGGCCTTCCTGCAGGCGTAAGAGGCACACCAGAACTGCGGGCAAGGCACAGAGCTGCGTGATGTGGCCCCAGGAGGGCAGGCCCGTCTGGGAGTGTAAGCTGCTCGCCAAAGGCTGAGGACAGGGCCGGAGAACAGAGCCCCTCCGAAGGCACCCGGGGCTTCACGGAACATACCTCAGTGGCCCACTGCAGCCTGGAGGCAGGGCGGCAGGGCAGAGAAAGGCCTCCTAGGGTGCTGGAAACTAGGAGCTGGGCCAGAGGACAAAGAGAACCCCCCAGAGATCCTCCAAAACCAGCAGAGGGGCTGTAAAGCAGAGCGCTCTCCCAGGTATGCCAACCCGGAAGGAAATAGAAAGGCCTGGAATCTCAGCAGGGCTCAGATGTCAAGACCTGTTGAAGGGAAGTATTTGAAACCAGTGGCAACTGCAACCAAGTCCAGAACAGCTCCGTCTGGAGATGAACCTGTGCCCGCCCAGCTCACGTGAAGCCTGAGAGAAGAGGCGTTCCCTCTCCTGGCCGGACTAGTCCCTTCTCTTTCCACTGGGCTTCACACTAATGTCTGCTATTAAATCTTTTTTAAAATTGCAAGACAAATGAAATGAGAAGAGGTGACCTAATCAAGAGCACGAAACAGTCAGAAGATCCGGAGAGAGAACAGATGGGGAAATGATCAGGTATTTAAGACGAGAACAGTAAACATGTTCAAGAGATTACAGGAAAACTTGACAATGCGCTGCATGTACAGGGGTTTCAGCAGAGAAAAGGAAACTGTTTCTGAAAGCACACAGCAAGGCTAGAAATTAAAAATACAGTATCAGAAGTGAAAAGCTCATTTGATCTGCTTAACACCAGACTAAACGTGATAGAAGAAAAGCCTAGTGAATAGAAAGTCAGGTCAACAGAAATTCTTCACATTTGAACATAAAGAAAGCAAAAAACACTGTAAATGGAAATCAGGTGTCTCATATCTGTGGTTACCCCGTGAGCGGTGCTTATTTAATATGTGAGTTATACAAACATGTCACCTCCACATACACATGCGTGCATGAGAGAGACCAGCCAAACACTTCACGGTGATTACCTTTGGGGAGACAAATGGTGCTAGGAGACTTTTAATTTAAACAAGAAAAAATAATTCAGTATTGAGAATTGCCATCAGTAGAAATAGAAGGCAAATGACAAAAGGGAAAAAGAGACGCTGATGGCATGTAAGGCAGATAAAGGATTAGCATCTTCCGTACAGAGAGAGCTCCTGCGAATCACTGGACAGACCCACTGCAGGTGAATGGGCAGAGGATATCAATGGGCAGCTCACAAAAGACAGACAGAAAGCTGACAAACTGGAGGACCAAAGTTACCTTTATGGTTAAAGAAAGGCAAATGGAATCACAACAGAATATTGCACTTGCGTATCAAATGGAGAAGATGTAAAGAGAGAATATTCTGTGTTAGGATACGTAGAGACAAACACGTTCAAATGTTACTTGTGGGGATGCCCAGGCACAAACTTCTAACGGGCAATGCGGTGGGGCTCATCAAGAGCCTCAGTGGGGATGCCCTCTGACCCAGCAATCCCACTTCACCCCAGACTTCTCTGTGGGAGCCAAAGGTAAACTGAGATGTGTCCAAAGTACACTGTACACATGGAGCTGCTGAAAGGTGTTGGAAGCTGCTAGCCGACACCCACTATCCATTCTCCCCTCCTCCCTTGGAACCAGAGACCCTGAAATCTGGGGATACAGTCAGCCATCCAGAGGTCTGTATTTCCAGGCTCCCTGGAAGATGTCCGTGACCGCAAGATTCAAGTTTTGCCCAGTGAGGAAGCAACAGTGTCCAGTATGACTTGACTGGAATGCCTTCCCCCCTCACAAGGCAGAATTCAGTGTATCCTTGCCTTTGTCCCCTCGGAGGCTGCCTGGTGCCTCGGGATGTGCACCCACCATGCTCGCTGCGCACGCGCTTCTGCTCCAGTAGCATTTGTCTCACGCAACTAAAATTCTTTAGCCCCCTCTCTAGACTGTGAGTGCCTCCAGGGCAGGCCCTCTACTGGACCCACCTCTTTATCCTCAGTACTAATGACAGTTCTTGTCACATACTGGGGCTCAGAAAATGTTCAGGAAAGAAGGAAGAGATGGAGGGCGGGAAGAAATGACATATACTTTGGGGAAATTATTATGTTAAATTTTATTGCTTTAAAACTGAGAGATGCGAATGAGTTTAAAACTTATATCCACACAAAAACCTGTATGAAAATGTTTACTGCAGTTTTATTCATGATTGCCAAGACATGAGAGCAACCAAAATGTCTTTCAGTAGTGAAGAGATAAGTGAACTGTGGTACATCCATATAAGAGAACATCATTCAGAGATTAAAAAGTGGATATTATACCATAAAAGACAGGAAAGAGCCTTAAGTGCACACTGCTAAGGGAAAGAAGCCCATCTGAAAAGGCTACATAACTGTATGAGTCTAACTCTAGAACATTCTGAAAGGGCAAAACTATGGAGACAGTAAGAAGACCAGTGGTTGTCCAGACTAGGGGCAGAAGGGATGGATAGGTGGAAGACGGGGGATTTTTAGGGTAGTAAAATGATTCTGTGTGATACCATAATGCTGGATACATGTCCTTAAATGTTTATCAAAACCCAGAGAATATACAACACAAAGAATGAACTCTACTGTAGACTGTAGACTTTAGTTGATGACAATGGATCAATAATGGCCCATCCACAATAACAAAGGCACCTCACTGATAATGCAAGATGTTATTAATGAGGGACATTGGGGGTAGGGAGTGAAGGGGTGTTTGGGAACTCTCCACACTTCAGCTCCATTTTTCTGTAACCCTAAAACTGCTCAAAAAAAATTGTCTACTAGTTAAGAAAAACTAAGTGAGGAGGTATAGTAGAAAACACCATAGTTAAAAAGTGTGAGCACCTCCAGGGCAGACCCTCTACTGGACCCACCTCTTTATCCTCAGTACTTACGACAGTTCTTGTCACATACTGGGTTCAAATCCTGTCCCTGCCTCTTTAAAACTATGCAACTTTTGGGCAAGTGGTTTAATCAACCTCTGTCTCAGTTTCCCCATAAAGAATATAGGGACAGTAATACAATCGATTTTGTATCTCTATTGCGTGTGGTTAAATGACATGTGAAGCTTTTGTACAGAGCCTGGTGCATACTAAACATACCTAAGTGATATCTACTGTTAGTGTTTTTTCTTCATGATACTCACCCGAAGAGGAAGGTCTAAACATATTTTGGAAACTGGTCCTTGAATACACTCTACATGGTGAAGAGTGAGGTCTTAAATTCATGAACTTCCGTGTGTGAGGATACGAAGTATGCCAATCTGGTATATTCGCCATTTTGTACATTAAGTCCCTGTGACATAAAAGAAAACAGATTACATTATCTTCAAGCATACATTACAAAGGTGGCCAACCTCCTGTCCTTTTCTGAAAGGATAGCCAGAAACTCTAAAAGTGCTAGTCATGACCTTCTTGCCAATGTTTCAAAAACTATTCTTACAATAAACACAAAATCATGATTTTAGACTCATTTTTAGCAGATCCGATAATTTTCAAAAATGAGAAAATAAGGACGTTCTTGGATAGGAAAATTCATCTGTGTCTTGACTACCACAGACTCATTTCTTTGGTAGGCAGTAAAGGTGGAAAGTTTGGATTCTCTATGCTCTCACTGCATATCCATCACTGTCAGAGGCAGAGCAAGAGACAACACCACCAAAGACGGTGCAGTAAGGACCTCTGAAAATCCTCTCCTCCATGAAAGTAAGGTAAGAAAACTGGCAAACTCAGAACTCTGGAAATGAACCAAAGGTTTGCAGCAATCTAGGGAGCCCTTATTCATGAAATATGGCAGAATCTCAGTATGCACACCAAGTTCTGTGGCATTTCAACTTCCCCTGTCCCCACCTGCCCCTGCCCCCAAATCAGTAGTAGCCTTGAAAAAAGCTTGCAATTTCAGTGAAAACCCAGCAGTCTGCCTGTCACTGGAAAGGGCAGAATGGGGTTGGAGCTCCTTCAAGCCCCATTATCAGAAACTGTCAAAAGGCATTTGTTGAAAAAAATCAGATGCAACTATTGTCTAAACTTCTGGCTGCCTGAGGCAGTAGATAATAGACGGAGCAAATAATAGACTATTTAAAACGTGAACCGAAAACCTTTAAAGGGCAATCTGGAGGATGAGATGCCCACAGGGGCTCTGAGCACACCCGAGGGCTGTGGGCTTGGTCAGGAAAGAACTGGGCAGGCCCTACACTCTCACCTGTGGCTGACTTTGAGGCTCTGTACAAGCAGGAAGTGAAACCTAAGGAAGGGTTGTAAACTGCCTGGCAGAGGACTGAAGGAAGCTCCAGCACACACAAAGACTGGAAGACTACTGTTTGCAGGCATTTAAGGAAATCTCTGTCCAGTCATGAGCTGACCACTCAACTAACCAGTCAGACACTTCAGGGGTTGTCCAGAACAAAGCATACAGACTTTATAATAAAGTTAGGTTAGAAAAGTTAGTAAACGAAACATGAAAAGTGGAAAGAATATGATTTTTGCCATGTTATTTAAAATGTCTAGTTTCCAACAAAAAATTTATGAAACATGCAAAAAAAAAAGAAAAGAAAGAAAGAAAGGCCCATACATACTTACCTTTAGGAACCATGCAAGCAAGAAAAGAGTGGGGTGAAATATTTAAAGTGTAGAAAGAAAAAAAAAAACCCACCAACCTAGAAATCTACATCCAGCAAAATTTTCCTTTAAAAGTTAAAGGCAAACAAATACTTTCTTAGACAGACAAACACTGAGGAAATGTGTCACCAGCAAGACTGCTTTAAAAAAAAAAAAAAGTTAAAATCTTCAGAAAGAAGGAAGAATGATATAGGTCAGAAATGCAAATTTACATAAAGAAAAGGAGAGTATTAGAGAAAGAATAAATGAAGGTAACATTAACACATACGCACCTAATAACAGAGACCCAATACACGTGAAGCAAAAACTGAAAGGAGAAACACACTTGAGCAATAACATCTGAAGACTTCAATGCCCACTTTTAATAGTGGATAGAACAACTATAAAGATCAACAAAGAAACAGAGGATGTGAACAACACCATAAACCAATTAGACCTAACAGGCCTTTAAAGAACACTCCACTCAACAATGGTAGAATATACATTCTTCTCAAGTGTACATGGGACATTCTTCAGGATAAATCATATGTTAAGACATAAAACAAGTCCTGATAAATTTTAAAATATTGAAATAATCAAAGTTTGTTCTCTAACCACACTGGAATGAAATTAGAAATCCATCACAGAAAGAAATTGAGTAATTCACAAATACACTGAAATTAAATAGCACACTCTTAACTAACCCCAGTGGATCAAAGGGGGAAAAAAAAATCACAAGTGAAATTAGCAAATACTTTTGGAGAGATGAAAACAAAGGCACACATGCCAAAAATTCTGGGATGTAGTGCTTAGAGGGGAATTTATAGCTGTAAATGCCTACAATGTTTTTTAAAAAAAGAAAGCCTCAAACTAATAACTTAATCTTCTTCCCTAAGAAACTAGAAAAATAAAAATAAACTAATCCCAACTAAACAGAGTAAAGGAACTAATAAAGATAAGAGCAGAAATAAATAAAATTGAGAAAACCAACAAAATGAAGAGGTAGTTCTTTGAAAAGATCAGCAAAACTGACACATTTTTACCTAGATTCTCCAAGAAAAAAATGAGAAATACTCAAGGTACTAAAATCAGGAATGAAAGAAAGAAAATTACTACTGACCTCACAAAAACAAAAAGGATAAGGGAATACGATGAACAATCGTATGCCCACAAATTAGCTAATCTACACAAAACAGAAAAATTCTTAGAAAGATACAAGCTACTGAAACTGACTAAAGAAGAAACAGAAAATTTGAGTAGACCTACACCAAGTAAAGAGATTAAACTAGAAGTCAAAAACTTCCTGCAAAAAACTACCTGCTCACTGGTAAGTTCTACCAAACATTTAAAGAAGAGTAAGTAAGGGGCACTTGGGTGGCTCAGTCGGTTAAGCATCTGCCTTCAGCTCAGGTCATGATCCTGGCGTCCTGGGATCGAGCCCTATGTTGGCTCCCTGCTCAGAGGGGAGTCCGCTTCTCCCTCTCCTCCCTGCTCGTGCTCTCTCTCACTATCTCTGTCACTCTCTCTGTCTCTCTCTCAAATAAATAAATATAATCTTTAAAAAAAATAAAGAATAAGTAAAATAAATCAATCCTTCAGAAACTTCCAAAAAAAAAAAACAAAACAGAATAAGAGGGAACACTTCCCAGAACATTCTGAGACTAGTATTACCAAATCCAGACAAAGACATCAGAAAAAAAGAAAGCTAAAGACCAATATTCCTTATAAATATAGGAAAAATCTTCAACAAAATGTAAAAGAATTAGATGTCATGACCAGGTAAGATTATCCCAGGAACTCAAGGGTGGTTGAACATATAAATCAATCACTGTAATACACCACATTAATACAATCAAGAAAAAACATTACCGTCTTGATAGATGCAGAAAAAGCATTTCACAAACCTTACACTGTTTCATGATAAACACACTCAACAAGCTAGGAATAGAAGGGAACTTCCTTGACCCAACAAAGGGCATCAATGAAAAACCAACAGTCAATGGTAAAAGAATAAAAGCTGCAAGTCTTCCCCCTAAAATCAGGAACAACACAAGGATGTCTGCTCTCACCACTTCATTCAACATTGTACTGAAAGTTCTAGCTGAGCAATTAGGTAAGAAAGGGAAATAAAAGGCATCCAGCTCTAGCTCTACAAGGAAGTTATAGAGAAGAGAAGAGAAGAGAAGAGAAGAGAAGAGAAGAGAAGAGAAGAGAAGAGAAGAGAAGAGAAGAGAAGAGAGAAGAGAAGAGAATTTTTCCCTACTAGACTTCAGGTTTAAATGCAAGTGCATAATTATTTAATATTCAAAAATAGATGGATGTGTAAGGCACTATTTCAGTATAAAGAATCAAACTAGGCAATAGCTCTAAAGCCCTAGATTTTAAGAATCTCGAGTTTACAGAGTTAAAGAAATGAATCAGATTTTTTTTTTTTAATGTGTAAGAAATACACACTGGCTGGTGCTCTGGTCTACCTCTTTTTGGGCAGTCCCTGATTGCCAGGCATGGTATTGCTCTAGACCAGTCTCATTTGCACAGGTCTCTGTGGGCAGGGACCATACCAGGGCTGAAGCCATGTGAGGCTGACAGCAGAGTCCCACATACATCTTCCTTCAACCAGGTAAGTTTAACTGAAACCCAGAATCATAGCATGGGTGAATTTCTAGAAGAACATAGCTTGGTATGTGTTCATAGAGTCAAAACACATTTATTAAGTTTCCCTCTCAAAGTTTGGGGGTCAGTCAACAAAACTGGCAAAATCATGGATCTTATGGGCCTTATATTCTAGTACTGGAAGACAAACAATAATTAAGTAAATGATACAAATCAATAAGTACTGTGAAGATAAATGGAGCAGAGGAAGAGAACAGATGACATTGAGCACAGATCAGAGACCAGGAAGGGAACAATGTCATTAAGAGGACAAAGAGGCAACAGGAGGCCAGACGGAGGAAAACTGAGTGGGCTCCTGTGACAATTAGGCTCTCTCCGAGAGTGATATGTGAAGCGACTGGAGGGTTATATATGGAGAAGAGAGTTATGTACAGGGTTATGATCTGCCTTCACATTTAAAGGATTCCTCTGGCTATATGTCAAGAACAGACTTAAAGGGGCAGGGGAGGAAACAGGGGGACCAATTATAAGGGCACTGAAATTATGCATGCAAGAGAAGATAAGATGGTGAGTTGGTTTTGGTAAAAGTGTTGGGAAATGTCAGATCCTAAATATGTTCTGAAGGCAGGGTCAATTGGATTTTCTTACAGATTTGATTTGGCATGTAGGAGAAAGGCTGGAAGAAGTGGTCATTAACTGAGATGGGAGAGACCCAGGTGGACAGGTTTGGAGGAGAAGATCAGGAGTTCCATTCTGCACGTGTTAAGTTGGAGATGTCTGTTAGATCTGCCCGGGGTGGGGGGGATACTGAATTGGCAGTGGGGTTTATGAGCTTGAGCTGCAGGAAGAGACTGGGGCTGAAGAAGCAAGTGTGGGGACTGTCCGCATATAATGGACATAAGGCACGATGAGGTCAGCCCACCGAGAAAGCAGGTGTAAAAAGAGAAAACATGCCAGAGCCGAGCTTTGGGGTACTCCAACCTTCAGAGTTCAGGGAGATGAGAAGGAACTAGCAAAAAATGAAAAAGGGCAGCCGGTAAGAAAGGAGCAAATCAGGAGACTGGAGTGTCCTGAACACCGAGTGAGGAACAGGCTTCAAGAGGGAGAGATGGTGTGTGCCAAACGCTACAGTGATCAGCACGGAAGACAAGGACCAGGAATCGCTTTGGATTAAGCCATGCAGGTGGTACTGATAACCAGTACCACGCTGGTGGAACTGGGCAGTTGCGGGGACAGCCTAAGTGAGTCACAGGTAAACTCAGAGGGAAAGAATCCCTGCCGTAAAGCGGAGAAACGGTGCGGTCCCTGGGGCGGGATGGGGGTCAGGGAAGAAATGTCTTTAAGACGGGAGAATCGGGGGCACGAGTGAATACTCCCAGCAGCGATTCTTTGCTAGGCAAAGAATAATGAAGCCGGACGGAAAGGAGACGCTGCCAGGTCCACGGGTTCACCAGCGGAGCCAGGATCTCATCTCCTGGACGAGGCTTTTTTAGGAGCACAGTCGGTCCGTGGCTCATGACAAAGGAGAAGGCGGGGCACACAGACGTGGTGATGAGCGGGTAGGGCGGTCCCTGGGGCTCGTGTCAGTTTCCTCCGTGAAACAGGAAGTCAGGCCATCAGCAGCAAGTGAGGACGGGAGAGGCGTCCAGGATTCCGGAGAGAGGACGAAAAGTGAAAAGTCGTCTAGAAGAGAAGGCCAGGGGAGTGTGGTAGAAGGAGGATGACCAGCAGGGAGCTGTAAGAGCCCATCCGGGCTCCATGGACGTGAACTCAAGAGCCAGGCCTGGGGAGGTGGAGCATCGGATCTAACTGGGGGCAGGGTTTTGAAAAGCAAGCACGATACAGGGAGGGGCAAGTGTGTGCCAGAAGAAGGGACGCCAGTGCACGTCTTGCTCAGAAAGGAGCCCCGCCCATGATGGGAATCCTCGGTATCACTGAAGTAACTGGACGGACTGGAGGAAAGAAAGAGACCAGAAACTCAAGCTCGTGAAGAACTTTAAAGAAGGAAAAAATATGGCTCTAATTCAACAAGGACTTATTGGGGACTAACTCGGAGCCAGGAAACGTGCTTAAGATTTATGAAAACCCTGCACCGAAGCCTCCTCATGCTCAGCCACGTACTGCGCTTCCCACTGCACCGGTGAGGAGGCTGAGCCTCGGAGCAGGCCAGCAAGGTGCCCGGGACCATGAGCCGCTGCAAAGCCCAGAGCTGGGTCCGGGAGGAGAGCTCCTCCCAGGTGTCAAGTTCGTTGGGTCCGGGAGGAGAGCTCGTCCCAGGTGTCAAGTTCATTCGGTTGCCATGACCAAGGCCTTCCTGCTGCTTTTTTACACAATCCCTAACAAGCGCCTTGCAGGAGGTGGCACGTCTCTGGTTCCCTGAGCTGCCTGGCTGGCGAGGAGCGCTCGTCCCCTGCCTCACCCCACTCTGCAAGCACATGGGGAGGACCCGCTGGTAACTGCGTTCCTGGTTGTGGTTATTGCTGATGCAAATAACCACTTGCTTTATTTTATCCATAAATTCCCTTCCTAATAACAATAAGGCATGCCAGGGCTTTGGCCTCGTGCCTTATTACACCACCTGAGGAGTGAGATAATCACCCAGAAATGTACTGCCTGTTGTGCATTTTATTACTTGAATACAAAGCGATTCAATTCAAGAAACACTTAGTTGAAGACAGCATGAAAAAAAAAATAATCATATGAAAAGTAATTCTTCCTCATGCTACTGAGCACACGGCAGGGAATAATCCTCTTCCAGCGGGAGAATGGTCTGGATGACCTGTTGGGTCTTCTCCAGTTCTAATTTCTACCAATTGCAGGATCACAAAAGCCAGTGAGACTTCCTTACACTGTGAATATTCCAGAGAGTCAGATCCAGGTCGTTCTGACCACAGAGCCTATTTGGTGTCCGACCTGAACATTCACGGTATCGACATCTTCCAAGCAACTATCCTCTCGGCGGTTCACTCATTCTTCAGCAAATGCAGCAGGCCACGCACGGGCGAGGGTGGAAAGACAGAAGGAGAAGTAGGAACTGCTCAACCTCCAGCAGCTCATAACTCAGGAGTTTTGGAAAATGCCACATGTTTTTCAGGTACAAGAAAAGGTATCCCCACTGCATGGACAACGACACTGATGCAGCAGGTAGAAACGCAGTGACTTCCTGTCCTCGGGTGGCTGAGAATGTGAACTAAATCACTCTCTCTCTCTCCAGGGTTCAGGAATTTTCCCTAGAGACGCCATCCTCAGTTCCCCTCAAGGGGAAAAGAGCTAGTCCATCCGTAGATTCCTCATGCAGAAATAACATGGTTTTTTATTGTTACTAACACCATTATTTTAAAATGCATTTCCTTTCCCTTTTAAAAGGCTGTTGAAGCAGACACACAGACACATATGTAGCTTTAAAAGAGTGGTTCTCAAAATGTGGTCCCTGAACCAGCAATATCAGCATCTTCTAGAACCTTTATGGAAATGCGTTTTACTATGTGTTGGCTATTGAATTTAAGTTAAAAAAAAAAAAAGAAAGAAATGCATTTTATCAGGCCCCACCCAGACCAACCAGTCAGAACCTCTGGGGGTGAGGGCCCGGCCATTTGTGCGTTAACAAGCTGAGACCAGTGCTTTAGGAGAGACCCTGAAGTGGATGTAGGAGTCTATAGTTTTTGAAGGAGGCTCTGGAAAGTTCCCTGCTTAATATCAAAATGAAGTAAAAGACCACAACTGTTACACTGAAGCAATTCTAGTAGATTCACCTAGCAATAACCGAGCATCTATTTTGCTGACCATCAGTTAATCATCAACCTTGTGACGACCTCTCAAGTCAGATACCATTAGCCATACTTTTAGAGGTAGAGAAATTAAACCAGAGAGAAAAGCCAAGGTCACTCATGAGGCCCAGACTTGAACTCTGCTGAATTTAATGCTAGGCTTTTTGCCCAGTTGTACCCGGGGTGTGTGTATGTATGTGTGCACATGCACGTGTGCGTGCATGCACCTGCATAAGTGCGTGAGTGACTTGTGTGCCTTCTCACATAAGCAAATACACAAGAGCAATGAAGTTTGCATATATTGATAGAATAATAAGAAAACCTGTCAATACTCAAGAAGGGATACCTTGTGTTTGCCAGTCTAGTAATTCTGCAACCTACACAAAAGAACATGTAGAAAATTAAAAGCAAATCATCTGCATAATAATCTAATCAAATATTAGGATTCCGGGGCTCACGCCACCTCCCCCCTCCCAGCCTCATACTCCCCTCAATATCCCAGACTCGGCTGGCAACCCCTCGTCTACTGTTCTAAACATAGGGATTATAAGAATGCAAGCTGATTTACAAATATATTCCAAATGATAGGGTATCGTAAAAAACAATTTAGCCAGTCAACTGAATTCAATTTAGCAGAAAAATCTGTGGTTATAAAGTGACCTGCCTCCAGGGCCCGTAGCCCCACGTGTCTGAGCCACAGGCTTCCTCCACCAAGGGTCTCCCCTCCTCAAACTCTCCCTACATCCCCACAGGCTCTCACCTTCCTCCAGAACCTCACTTCAACCAATACCTTCTCTTGCAGCAGAAATTCCAAGCCTACCCCAGCAACATACACATTACAAGACACACCCACACGAACTCAGAAATCAAATTCGAAATCTAACACAAACCTCTCAACATTAATATGCTTTAACGGAGTAGTATAAATAATGATTATGAATATGTTGAAACATAAAAACCTGTTTAGGACAATGTTAAGAGAAGAGGTATGGTGGGGTAGACACTATGAACACAATGATAGAGAAATGTGTTTTCACCTGTGGACAGGGTCTACAAGATGGGACAAAAATAGCTATGTGGCGTGGGCGAGGCAGCAATCTCTTTTATTTTAAATGCTCTTTAATAAACATCTCGAAGCATGTTGGAAAGAACATGCCTATTGGGCCCCCAGGCAGGCCATGGCCTAGCTCCGGCTTCCTCCCTCTCCCTTCCTGGCCTCCCACAGCCCAGCGGTCCCTCTCCCCACCCAGCGAACTCCTGTCATCTGCAGATCCAGGTGTGACCATCACCTCCTCGGAGAGGTCTCCCCAATCACCCCATCTGCTTGCTCCTCTGCGGCCTCTCATCACAACTGGTCCTTCCCCGGCACCGCTCTCCCCACGGCTGGGAGTCACACTCTTGTTTGGGAAATAACAAGCTGGATTACAGGCTCCATGAAATAAAATGGGGCTTTTACACCTCTGAACCCACAGCCCCAGAGTACCTGGCGCATAATCGGAAGTATTTCTCAAATTAATGAATAAAGGATTTTCACAGCCCTGTCATTCAACAGCATTCTCCTCCCAACACATACACACACACATGCACACGTACACACGTCCCTCTACTTCCGGATCCCGTTTATGGTCATCTCCCTCTTTCCCACCTCCCAGTGATGCATTTCTGCATCACCCCTGATTTCTCACTCTTCGCCCCTTCTGAGAACTGGTGACCAATGTCAGAAAGGTCTCAATTAACACCCAAGACTCTTACAATTGTCCCACATCTGTCTTCCCTATTAGATGATTAACGTCATGATACCAGGGGCCACATCTGACTACGTGGTCCAAAAAAGAAGGAATGTTAAGTTTGACTGAACTGAGTGTTGTGGTTTTGTGATACCTTCTATCAGCGGGAACACAGATCCTAAAGAAAAAGCTTACACCATTTTGTTTGTAATGTGCTTTCTCAATCCTGGACACAAAAATCTAATTCCAGCAAGTGTCGCAGAAATTCACTCTTACCTAATGACCATTCTCAGACTCACCACCACACCTAACACGAGGACAGATACGGCAACAGGCAACAAACAAGTAGTGTCAGAAGAACTGACCGCACGTCGGCTGTCACACAGCTGTTCCCATCTCAAAAACTGTTTCCCTGGCACACTTTTAAAATGTACGAGCTGGAAACCATTACGCTCTCTCCTCCAGCTCCTGTGAGCAGACAAGGAGCGTTTAACACATCCTATTTATAGTGCAGCGGGCCCCAGCAAGTCCTAGGATGCTGGCAAGGGAAAGTCGCGATGCCTTCCCGCAGGAGTTCGGCGAGAGAAAGTTTTGCCGCTGCTGCCACCTATCGGGGTAACGGAGCATGTGCAGCCACGGGAAAACCTGTACTGCCGCCCAGTAGTTTTCTGATGGCCCCAGACTTGTCAAGTAACTGTCGCCACGTTGAGCCCCGAACTAAGGACATTCAACTTTAAAATGTGTACGCTGATGTTTGTGGATAAGATAAATACATCCGTTCCTAGACCATTTTGGCCCCCAAATCAGCATTGAGTATGTGCGCGCTGCATGAATGACACAAACCAGGAGGAAGTGATGGTAGGATCAGGATCAGCACTTTCTCTCCTGGGAGGCCTCACGCCCGGCACAGTAACGCCAAGGCCAACTCACCACCTTCAGCCCCACCAGCTGGGAAAAGCGGCTCACCTGGCCTTGGTGCTGCAGGATTTGGTGCTGTTGACTGTGGCAGCACACATTTTGGTGCTATTTTGTTTCATTTCCTTCAAAATTAACTACTTCTGAATTTGTGGATTCTGAAAAATAAGAGAGCAATGAGTGAGCACAGATTGGCAGGCAGATTTTCTTATTTACCTTATTAAGCTGCAAGGATGGAGCCTGCGGGTCTCCAAAATAATCTGTGGATTTTGCAAGCTACTGGAGAATTGTGTCAAACGCCTCAGGTAGGGGCCCCTGGGGGGCTCAGTTGGTGAAGCGGGTCTGCCTTCGGCTCAGGTCATGATCAGGTCCTGGGATCGAGCCCCACGTTGGGCTCCCTGCTGAGCAGGGAGAGCACAGAAGTAGCCCAATGCTTCTCCGCTCTCCCTCTGCTGCTCCCCCTGCTCGTGCTCTCTCGCATGCTCACTCTCTCTGTCAGATAAATAAAATCTTAAAACAAAACAAAAAAAACCCCCAAAACCTCAGGCAGGTCCTCTACATGAATTCATACTAAATTGTAGGTTTCCCAGGGAAGCGATCATATGTCAACACAATATGAGCACCACTCATCTGCCCATATCTAAATCACACATACACACACCACAATCACACACGTAACCCTACTGTGGTCCCCTTCTAGTTTCCTCACATCGGCCAGAATAATTACTTTAAAATACTGATGCCCTTATGTTACTCCCTTGCTTTAAAAACTCCACCTGTTTCCTATTGCCCTAAGAATTAAAACCAACGTCCTTAATGGTATCCCAAGGCCGTGCAGGACAGCTTTTGCCTGCTTCTCCATCCGTCTCCCTCCCCCAGTTCCCTGAGCCTCAGCCACAGTGACCCTAGGCAGTCCCTCTGATGTGGCCTTCCTACATGGAAGCTGTTTCCGAGTGTGGTAGCGCGTGCGCCGCCCCCAGACCACCCATCCCTGCCTAAAGCACGTCTCCTCCTTGCAAAGATCGGTGGTTCTCAAACTTGAGTGTCCATCAGAATCACCCAGAGGGCTTGTTAGGAACAAATCGCTGGGCTCCAGTTCCAGATCCCAATCGTAGATCTAGATCTTGGGGAAGGTGGGACCTGAGAACTTGCCTTGCTGGAAAGGTTGCAGGGGAGGCTGCTAGTGCTGCCCCAAACCAATGCCACAGATGTCAGTTCAAATGACACTTTCTCAGGCCTTTCTTTGGCGCCCCCTCACTAGGCCATGCCCCCATTACACACTTCCACAACGACCTCTGCTGTCCTTCATAGGCCTTAGCCTAGTTTATAATGACTTACTTAGCTTCATGAGTATTCAGTTAATGCCTGACTCTGTAGACTTTGCATTCCAAAAAAGCAAGGGCCAAGTTAATTTATGTCATCAGTATACCTCCAGATCCTGGGCCAGGGACTAGCGGTTAGGGGTGTTCAAACTCACTGAGTGAATGAATGAATTTGTTTCCACTCCTGAACCTTGGTAAGTCAAGGCAGAAATTCCCGCCTTTGACTCTGGCCTCCAGCTCCCTTTCTGAGCAGTTGGCAAGGCCTGTCAATTTACTTGCAAAGCACTCTTCAATCTATTCCCTGCCCCACCCGCCCACCCCTCCCAGTCGCCATGATCTATCTTTCTAACGCACAGATACAGTTGTATTACTCCCTGGCTTAAAAACATGCCATGCAGAACTACACGTGTTAGAATCTCCCAGAACAATGTGCTGAGAGAAGAAAATGAGCTCATGTCCAACTAGTGAGACCTGAATCCAGTCTGTGCTTTAGTCACAACTGCTGTCCTTATTCCGAGCCCATGTACGATGTTATCCCTGGGGGTGGTGCGAAGACGGGGGGCACAAAGGAACTTTCTCTACTGATTCTGCAACATTTTTGTGAGTTGAAAATTATTTAAGCTTGAAAAAGAAAAAAAAAATGCAAGACTTCTCCAGAGCATCCACCTGAAGTTAAACCCTTCATTGTGGGGGATAAGATCCTTCATTCCCATCATTAGTAACCTGGCCCTGAGCGACCACCAGATACCAGCACTCCATACGGCCTGTATTTTCACATAGCCCTCCACAGGGGCCATGTCCTTCCCCACCTCTGAGCTCTGGTTCATGCTTTTGCCGGGATTTCCTTCCACCTCTCCTGCCTGCACACTGCAATTCACCTTTCGAGATGGAGGGCGCCGTCCCTCCTTCATGAGGCCTTCCTTCCTATCTTCCTTAACCGAAACTAATCATGCTTTTACAGAGAATCTGGTCTCATAGTTTTGTTTCGCTGGTTGTTTTATTTAATAAAGAAAAGGACAAAAAGGTCAAAGGTACTGTAATTCCATTCCTTTGCTGTGAAGCCGGGTGGGACACAAAGTATGAAGTAAAAGTATTAGCACCTCCTGGGCCATCGCTCTAGACCTACTACTCTGTGCACTCTGATTCTCTGCTTCCAGACCGTTCTGTTGGCTGTTTATCTGTGGCCCCTGCTGGCTGGTGAGCCCCTCCAGTGGAGGGATGGGCTGATGTCGTCACCGCTTCACACTCAACACAGCTTTATTCTCCATGGACCACAGCGGACAACACCTAATACTGCGAGGGCAAGAAGGCTGGGCTAATCTTATCCTTGATTCTGGAAGCTAAAGAGCGCCCTGGGCATGAGCACGGCAGTCCGACAAGTTCTGTAGGTCATCTCTGGCTTCACGCCATCCACAGTTTAGGCTCTCCAAATAAAGAGAACTCTGAGACATTCATTAATGACTTCAGGGGCGCCTGGCTGGCTTTATGGGTGGAGCATGTGCCTCTGGATCTCGGGGTTGTGGGGCCGAGCCCTATGTTGGGTGTAGAGATTACTTCAAAATAAAATCTTAATGAAAAAATTACTTCAGAACTTGGTGAGGTAGAAATTAAGAAGGCTCATAAAACCAATGCCCCCACACAAGCACCAAGTCACTGACCATCAAATACACTTCTTAGTCACAGACAAACACAATTAGAGGGCTATTTCCCTGACACATTTGTTTATTTGCCAGATAAGTATTAATGTCCAGTTTTTAACAGATGCTATTTATATCAGAATCATAACAAAAGTGCCATCCATCTGCCTTGGCATCCAGAGAAAACATAATTCAACACGAGAGTAAGAAATATGTGCAGCCAAACAGAAATGGCATCAGAAGCAAAAATTGTTGGAACTGGTATCATGGGCTGGCGGGGGGGAGAGATTGTCACTTGGAAAAAGTTGCAAGCAACACAAAAGATTTTGGCAGTTAAATCCGAATACTTGAGAAAAATCTTTCTCCCTGTCTAATCTGATATCATATGGATGTTTTATCATATTTTGGGACACATACCCTATAAAGTTCCCTTTTTAGCCTTCCATACACCCCCTCAGCCATTTATAAAACATCTACACTTTTGGACAATGGAAAAAACAAAGAGTTTAGAGTCAAGAAGACTTGGGGTCAAATTCGTTCCACCATCTACCATCCGACTCGCAGGTTAATGAACCTCCTCCTGACCCAGTTTCCTCATTTGCAAAACAGAAATAACATCTCTCTTTGAAGCAAGTATTCTTAACCTGGAATCTAGGGATGTGGCCCACGCGTGTGCTTCTGTAGATCATCAAACCCTCTGGGATTAAATGCAAAAGTGTTGTGACGTGATTTTTCTAGAGAGAGGATATATTGCTTTCACCAGCTTCTCAAAGGGCTAGTGAACCAAAAATGGTCAAATGCCATGCCGTCCAGGCTGCAGAAGGGTCATGGATGACGTATCTAAAGCGCCGGACACAGAACAGGTTGTGCTCACTATTTGGCAGCTGCTATCGTTTTTCGGGTCCTGGGAACGTACAGAACATTTGTCAGAGGCGCAGAAGCTGGCGGACAGTTACAGTGCAGGTGGTGAGCGTCCCCTCAGGGTTTCATAAAACCACAAAGGAGGGCAAAGCAGAGTCAGTCAAGAATAAAACCCAGCCGTAGAAGGTGACAGGGCAGAGGCACCAAGAGGAGGACCGTGACATGACCGTCACTGCGGTGGCGTACAGCAGGTGCTCAAGGAACAGCTGCTAGCCAACGAGCAAGCACATGACTGGAACCGACGGGGGACAGGACAACAGCATTTACAACGTCCTGGGGAAATAAAATGGAGACTGTGTTACTGAAAATGGTTACCATTCAGAGTTCTTTTATTCCTTTTTAAAGATTTTTTATTTATTCGAGAGAGCGAGAGGGAGGGAGCACAAGAAGGGGTTGGGTCCGAGGGAGAAGCAGACCCCCCGCGGCGCAGGGGGCCCGATGCGGGACTCGATCCCGGGACTCCGGGATGGTGACCTGAGCCGAAGGCAGGTGCTCAACCAGCTGAGCCACCCAGGCGCCCCAGAGTTCTTTTATTTCAACTACTCCATACACATGTAGTAGTCCACATTCTCTCCCTCACCGGTGAGAATGTTGAGCCTACACCTTAGCCATTTGGTAGTAATCAAGCCCTGCCCAGGCTTTGTTTTTTTTGTTTTTTAATTTTATTTATTTTTGAGAGAGAGAGAGAGAGAATGACAGAGAGAGAGAATGAGAGGGGGTTGGGTCAGAGGGAGAAGCAGACTCCCCGCGGAGCAGGGAGCCCGATGCGGGGCTCCGTCCCAGGACCCTGGGATCATGACCTGAGCCGAAGGCAGACGCTTAACCGACGGAGCCACCCAGGCGCCCCCCCTGCCCAGGCTTTGTAATAAAGACCTACATGTTAGAAAAGCTTTAATTTTCCAGAAGAATTAAAATGCTTTATTTGCCTGGGGCTGCCTGGGTGGTTCCGTCAGTTAAGCGTCTGACTCTTGATTTAGGCTCAGATCAAGCCTCACATTGGGCTCTGTGCTCAGTGCAGAGTCTGCTTGTCCCTCTCTGTCCCCTCGCTTGCTCTCGCTCTTTCTCTCTCTCAAATGAATAAAATCTTTTTAAAAAAATGTTTTATTTGGGGCGCCTGTGTGGCTCAGTTTGTTAAGCGACTGCCTTCGACTCAGGTCATGATCCTGGAGTCCCTGGATTCGAGTCCGGCGTCGGGCTCCCTGCTCGGCAGGGAGTCTGATTCTCCCTCTGACCCTCCCCCCTCTCATGTGCTCTCTCTCTCTCTCAAATAAATAAATAAAATCTTTTAAAAAAATGTCTTATTTGCCTGGACAAAATAAATTCGATTCCTCTCTGTCTCTGATTTTCTTTTTTCTTGAGTGAACAAGAAGCTCGCAGCTAAATTTGCAGCCCAACTATATTAACCATTATGGACAATCTGAGTATTTTCTCCCCCTGCTGATGTTACTTTCCTATTCTATTTGTAGTCTTCATGATCCTGATAAAATGTGTTTATTTTGCCATATTATATGTATTCTTAGGAGTCATCTCAAAGCTTTAGGGGACGTAGGGAGATATATATATATTTGAGTGCTAGAGCACCAGTCAAGCACACAGAGGTTCTACCATCAGGCAATCCTGGGGTAGAAAGCACACTCTACCATTTCTCTGCTTGGAAGGCCCTTAACTTCCCTGAGTCCCTTTTGCTTCATCTACAAAATGGGGAAAGCAACTGTTCTTTTTTGGAAGCAGGCGGTGAGGACTAAACTTAAAAATGAATATGAGGCCCCGGGTTGTGCCTGGAACACTGTAAGTGCTCGGTAAGTACTAGCCAGGGGTCGCAGTGGTCACTGTAGGCCTAGTAGCAGAAGTAGAGTTCATAAAACTGCACACAAATAGATGCAGGAGAAGAAAAACAACCAAAGCTCCCAAAACAAAGTAAACCAAGAAAGAGACAGTAAAAGGTCAAAACCAAGAGACAAAGAGGGAGAACACGAAGTTCTTCAGTGCCGGAAGCAGAACACATATTCATACGCTCTCTCTGTTCACAGACTTTTCTCAAACGTATCCCTTTCCTTTAGAGCTCCTCTTCCGAATGGTGTGGCTATCCTGGATAACATTTTGTTGAAGGTGTACTAACAGTTAAGAGTTACAAGCATCCAATCTCCATGATGGTGCGTGCAAGCCTGCATCTAAACATACTTCACAAAAAGGTCGGCTCACTTGTGGTATTGGAAGGGAGGAGGGCCAGCGTTAGCGTCTTGTCTCTCTCGCACTTTCTCAGGTGCACCGTACGGCGCATTGGACCATCCTGGCAGGCGAAGGAGCCATCCAGGAAGACCTTCGGGGACACTCAGCGACTGCTAACCACCAACATTCCCTCTCGATACACACCTGTGAGGAAGTTGTATTGTCTCCATGTGCCAGTCAGCCGCAGGAGTCACAAGGTGCGCGCTGGAGAGATCTCTGTGCATGCGGGATCAGGTGGATGGCTGCAAAAAGTCAGGAAAAGGCCAAAGTTTGGAGAGCAAATTTAAAGTCTCAAGTAAGCACTTCTTGACAAATTTCTGCAAGCAGCTCGAATGAGCCAAGCACCAAACAGAAGGTGGAGGGAAAGGGAAAGCACAAATCACTAAAATAACCCACGTGCCCTCAAGAAGCCAGCAATAGGGTCGAGTGGGAGGCAAATGTTCCCAGATAATCCAAGGGCCATGCCTATTCCACTGAATGCCCCCTCCCCCCCGGCAACTTAACCAAGTACATGTTTATTGAAGACAATGGGTAAAAGACAGAGTTGAAGGGACTACCGTGTGTGAGAGTCAAGTTCATTTACAGCACTTCTGAAAGTCCACCCACTTAGGGGCACATTTAGGCCTCAAGAAACATTATTAAATTACTCTTTTTGAGAGAGAAGTAAGAGTCCTCTTAATAGGGACGAGGCGTCTTAAGAGGCAAAGATTTTTAGGAGGGAAGGAAGGAAGAGGAAAAGAAGGGAAGGACAGGGGTGCCTCAGCCAATGGTCTTAAGTAGGCTCCGCGCAACAGAACATCTCACAAAGCACTTCCCAGACAAAACTTCCGAGGAAGGCAAGGATAACTCTGTGTGGTCTGAGGACAAAGGATGTTCTAGAAAAGACCAGAGATTTGTTTTTGTTTTTTTTTTAACAGGCAATTTAAGTGCCGGGTTTGAATTCCGGTTCTGCAGCTTCCTAGCTGTGTGAGCTTGGACAATCCCCTTCACGCCGTAGGGTGCAGCTCCCCGTCTACAAGGGGAAAGTAATGACCCTTGAGGTCGCCGTGGGGACTAATGAAATAAGGGACACGAAACATTCTGTAAACTGGAGGGAGCGAAGGCATTGCCACAGACTTCCCGTGTGACCTCCACAGATCCAGGGAAGAAGAGGTCACCACCTTCCACGTCGGGCTCTGTCTTCCCCAAATATGACGTCAGCCCAGGGGACGGGGTCCGCACTACTGGCCGCAGTAGCGCCAGAGCCTACGACGGTGACAGACACACGTGCGGAACGGATAAGCGAGTCACCGGCCCAATGGCACGTTTGAGGGCGGGAGGCTCCGTGTCCCGGGGGTGAGCAGCAGCCTCCTCCCGGCTGTGGGACCCTCAGAGCCCCAACCGCCCCGACCCTCTTCTTGCCCTCGGCTAGCGCGCGGGGCCGGGACGCCGAGGCCGCGCCGCCTTACCCGAGCCCCCTTCTCACTTCTCCACCTCGCCGGGCCACTGCACAGCGCGCGGACCCCAGGCCGCGCGGCCACAGAAACCCAGCCCACCCGCCGTCTCTAGGACGCTGTTGCCCGAGCAACGAAGACACTCGCTGATTGGAGGAGGGGTCTGAGCACCCGGCAAGAAGCGAGGCCCCGATTGGCTAAGTCGGTAACTGGAGGGGCGTGACGAGGTTTGCCTGGTGCTCCGCCCCCGTGGGTGGAACTTCCGCCGGAAGCCTGTGCCCTGGACGCGGGAACCCGCAGAGTGCCCTGGCGAGGGCGTCGTGGAAGCGGGCGTCTGTGACGTGGCCTCCGCGCTAGGTGGCGGTCGGACTGGTGCCTCGGAACCGCGTCCAAGCGCGTGGCCTGTGAAAGGCAGACACCCTGGCCTGTAAAAAGCCAAGAGTAGCGGCGCGGGGCCTGGGGTCGGGATGAAGGGAAGAATGTGGGTGCAGCGCGGCGCACGTGCTGCGGCCTTCCTAAGGGTAGCGCTCGCCGCGCTGGTGGCTCTTGCGACAGTGCGCGTGCCTGGTTGTGCCCTACCGGCCCCCAGGAGACAGAGACCCGTCAGGAGGCGGGACCAGCTTGCCCCTACGCCCCTCGCTGCACCCGCAATGTCCAGGGACCACACTCCATGGACAGCCACCCTGATTATTCCCATTTTACAGATAGGAACCCGAGGCCCGGAGAGGGTCTTCTGTCCCAGGGCACGCAGCTAGTCGATAGCAGAACCAGAGTCAGAACCCAGGCAGGCTAGTCGCTGCTCTCCGTTGGGCGGGGGGGGGGGGGGGGGGGGGGTAGTGACCAGAGCAGCAGCCTTGCTGAGGGAACCTCTGCACGCTTCTGGCCGCAGAGAAGCCGAGATGACCTGCGGTCTTCCCTCTCACGGAGGGGTCCAGAGGATCTTCTGCCCGGACCTCCCGCACCCTGGGCGCCTGGCCTCGCCTGGAAGCTGTAGGAGGGGTGCGTGCTGTCGTCCCGCAACCCCTTAGACGCCCATCTCTTCTGCTCTTGTTGCAAAGGAGGCCAGCCCGTCCATTTGTGTCCTAAATCCCAACCCCTTTGACCTCTGGGACTTCATTGCCTAGGGCAGCCAGTGCTCAGGGACTGCTCAGGGATCCTGAGACCCTTTCAGGGAGTCCCTAATGGTCAAAACTATTTTCATAGTAATACGAAGATGTGACTTGCCTTTTCACTCTTATTTTCTCATGAGTGTGCAATAGGGTTTTCCAGAAACTACATGATGTGTGACATTGCAACAGATTGAATGCAAACGAAGATAGGAGAATCCAGCTGTCTTCTATTAAGTCAGACCTTAAAGAGATTTACAAAAATACAAAACTGCCTCTCTTTTCACTGAACGTTTTGTTGTGGAAAGCATAATTTTTCATAAAAATATGTTACGGGTTTATTAGTATTTTAAATGAGTTAGTAAATATTTAAAATTTTATCTGTTTTGCTTTCTGATATGGTAAATATTGATAGAACTCACAAAAACCAAAGCTCTTTGGGATCCTCTATGCTTTTCAAGAGTGCAGATAGACGCTAAGGCCGAAAAGTTTGGTCCTGAGATCAAAAGGGCTTAGGTCATTGCCTCTCTCCCATTAGGGCCAACAGTCTCATTCTATTTCTCTCTCCCTTTCTCTCTCCCCCAACCTCTTTCCCTCATAAAATATGCTCTGGTATCTCACATCTTTAAAAAAGAGAGGGAGGGGCACCTGGGTGGCTCAGTCAAACATCCGATTCTTGATCTCAGTAGCCTACTTAAAAAAAAAGAAAAATAAAGATTCTCTTCTAGTTTCCACCCCATTTCTCTGCTCCCCTTTACCCCACTTCTTTGTAGAGTTGTCTGTATTTGCTCTCTCTCTCTCAGTTACCATCCACTCTTGATCGGTCTCACCAGAGGCAAAACCCCATTACTCCCTGGTGCTTGGTCAGTTTTCATGAGTATTTCATCTGTACCTGACTTTGCCTCACTTGGCCTCTCAGTAGCATTCAGCCCAGCTGACCGATCACGCTTCTGCCTGAAACCCACTCTCATCGCTCCTCTGAAGCCGTACAACCCTAGGTTTCGTCCTGAATCACCAACTACTCAGTTGTCCGACCCCACTGCTGATTTTCCCCCTCTGCACGGCCTTTGAACCTCAGGGTCCTTCTGGCTCTGACATAAGTGGTGCTCTTATACTTACCACCAGCCTTGACCCCTCCACGGTGTGTACAGGAGACCCTTCAGGTGTCAGCCAACCACACAGCCCTTGATCCTCTGACACTCTTGACTGACTCTTGTCAGTCAATGGCACCACTCAAACCAGGAACCCTTGTTATCCGTTCATAATCTAGTCCTTCGGCGAGTCCTCCTGGTTCCAAAGCCAGAATATGCACATGGTGATCTCATTCTCTCCGACCTCACCCACACGACACTGCCTCCTGAGGAGAAAATGTGGACAAGTCTGTTAATTGTTAATTGTTAATTTTTCTACTGATTGTCTTGTTGTTGCTGTTTGTGTTTTCAGTTTCCAACAGAGATGATGCTAAACATTGTATTTAGTGTGGGTCTGCTGGCAATGAATTAATTCATTTTTTATTTATCTGAAAATGTGTTTATTCACCTTCACTTTTAAAGGATCATTTTCCTGAGTATAGATCTCTAGGCTTGCAACTATTTTTGCTCAACATCTTAAAGATGCCATTTAGTTACATTCTGGTTTCCATCATTTCTGCTGCAAAGTCTTCTGTCTGTGTCACTGTTACTCTTTTGAAAGTCATGCATCTTGCTTTTCTCCGGAAGTCAAGATGTACCTAGGTGTGGTTTTCTTTGTCTTTGTCCTGCTTGGATGTCGCAGCAAATCTAGAATGTGTGTCTTAATATCTTTCATCAGGTTTAGAAAATTCTCAGCCAGTGTCTCTTCAGATAAGGCTCTGCCCCATTTTCTCTTTTCCTTCTGTGATTCTGAGCCACAGGTACCTATTCACATAGCACCAGGATGACTGTTTTTAAAAAACATATTCTGTGACTCTGTAATCTTCAGGATTACCTCGCTATTGTTTTTTAAAGTATGCTTTAGAAGGCCTATTTAAAATAACATCTAACGCCCCCAACACCAAAAAATGCAATGACATAGCCTAGGAATGTATTAAATCTGTGTTAAATTTCCTTTTCTCTCTCTCTCTCTCTCTCCAATTCCATCAGGTGTCTACTTGTTCAAAGACAGCTGTTGTTCAAAATCAAGTAACTGACATGATAAGCTGCTACATGAGAGTCTTTGTAAGGATTCTAGTTTTTGGCAACACTCTTTTCTGAGGGAAAATTGTAGGTGAAAAATCCCGATAGTTGCTGTGTGAGCAAACACGGTACTTAGTAGGGACTTAATAAATGTCTTTGAACTGATGTGAACTCAGTAGGTGAAGCATACAATTGGGGCAACATCGCCAAGAATTGGGAAACTCAAAATCCTTATGTATTTCCTTGAACACAAGGATGATTTTCTTTCATGTATTTAAATGACTGATTAGATCAATCTGACATGAGGTTTTGTCATATAATTCTCTTTTTCTTTTTTTCTTAAGAGCACCTTCACTCCAAAGTGTTTTTCCCTGCTCCTGGAAATTTTTCACTCCACGCAAAGAGTTAACTTGGTGTTTTTGTTTGTTTTTTACAAGATCTCGATTCACCTCACTTGTTGATTGTCCTGATAAGCCCATAAAGTCCGTTAGATTCAGTTTGATCTTTGTTCACACAGACCGGAGTTCTGCAATGTGACAGTGGCCCCAGGGAGTTTGTAGGAGGACACTGTTGTCTTCTCTGACCATACCTTCCAAAAAACACCGGCGGCTCCCTTGGATGCCTGTAGTAGATCTACTTTCACCAAAGCTGAACCTATTACCTTGTCCAAGATACCATTCAGCGTCCTTTAAATCTCTAACACTCCCTGCCCACAGAACTGCTACAATCTCCACTACTTATTCCTATGCAGGAATCTGCTGTTCAAAACCTTTAATGATAATCTTGAGAAGCTAGCCATGGGAAGTTGGAGAAAATATTTTCACACTTACAGCCAACAAAGAGCTTATCCCCTCAAGCAATCAAGAGGAAACTCGGAATCATGGAGAGCTGTGTGGCAATAATCCTCTGTCCCTCCCTCCAGGTTTTGAGTACTCACTGCAATTATGTATACCTAGGGGACTAGGCACTAAGATCAAGCCTGAAATTATTTCACGGTAATCAATAATGATGTTATAAATGGAAGCTATGCCTTCATGGGGAGAGATACACAGCAGGAACTGATTAACCCCTAAGAAGTTAAGTACTGTTTTCCACCTCGCCTATTAATAAAGAAGGAAGGAAGAGCAGACACGTGGCATAGATACATAATGCGTCTAAATGAGAGTGGAGAACATCCCTGGGAAATCCGCTACGAAAGACTGCTCCAACCGCTGTCCTTTTGATGGTCTCATAAAATGGAGACCGGAGTCTCCTGAGCTGTCCTTTGAAGAAAAAAAAAAAATTAAAAATAAAAATAAGGGAGGTATAAGTAGCTCCTCTGGAAAAGCTACCGTGGTTATTTTGTTCTTTACTAAAATAGATGCTTTCTCTCCGATATTTACCTTGACAGCTGACGCAGCTGCTCATTTTAGTACAATCAGCCAGAAACTAAATTGCACATTTTAAACACTGTCACTACAAATCATTGATTATTATTTGCAAACGGAGTCAGTTTTGCAGCTATCTTAGGGTGGTGCGTGGACAGGCACTATGTGCGGGCTTTGTGTAGCACCTCTCCATGTTTTCATTCCCCTCTGGTGCGCTAATGCACTTGTGAGCTCTTCATTCCCTGTAATAGTAACTGGTCATCTCCTTTCATGGAACAGGGCATCAAAATCCACTTAGCTCGCTCCTGAACAGGATTCCACAGTGTGGAAGACTGGCATTTAGAATCTTAATGAATCCTGCCCTCTGAACATGAGATTACAGCAATCTTGGAAGAACGGCCCACCCTCCAGAATAAAGAAGCAGTTAAAAAATAATTTCATGTTCCATGCACCTGGGCAAACCCCCGACAATCACAAGCGATTCTCTTTGCTAAGAGCCAGGATCTTGCAACAGCTTGTAATTAGTGCTGTTTAGCATTTAATTTGCCTTTAGTTAGGTAACAAGCATTTATTGATTACCTGATAGGAAGGAGCGCTGTGCTAAGCACCGTGTGGTGACAAAGTGACAAATGAGCACCGTCTCTACTTACGTCTTCTTGGGGCTGAGAACAGAGACCTTGGAAAGGAAGCTTGAAAAGTCACAAAATGTTTTCTTCACAAATGTAAGCCAATATACTCTTCCAGGGGATAATTACTCCTTCAGAATTGAAGGTTCGAATGCCTGGCATGCTGCATTCTCAGGAGAGAGGTGCCAGTGGTCACATCTTGTCTCATGGTGGTGGTGGGACCCAGCCGTCACCCGTTCCCCAGGCTGAGGACGCTTCTGGCCTTCTCGTCTGGGGACCCCCAGGTGCGGCTCAGACCCCCGGGGGGAGGCAGCCACCGGCCACTGAAAGTCAGCCTGGCTGCTCTAACAGGCAGCCCTCCTGCTGTCTCTGCTAAAGAGGGAAGCCCCGATTCTTACAGGACGGCAAGCGTCAGTCGGCGAGCTAAGCTGGATTCACAACCACCCCCTACGGGTTGAGATTTAAGGCCAACCTGGGGCAGGCGGTGGACGTGAATTGGCAGCACTTAGAAATAGCAGCGGAGGCTTTCCAAGAGGCCAAAGTAGTCCATCAGGGGCTTGGGGAAGAGAGCATTAGGAGTGCGGGTCAGGGCCTTGGAGTAGTGAGCTGCACAGCCGGGCTGGAGAGGCCCGTGTGGCGAGGAACGAATCGTGCTTGAGGAGTGAAGTGTTGAGACGGCCAGGTGCGCCTGAATTCGGCAGACAGTGGGCACAGTCCAGCCGTCGGGGCCTCGCCGGCCACGGCTGACTTCACCACCTCTTATGAGCTAACTCCTTCACGCCAAGGAAGAGCCCTGGCCTCGCCTCAAGGAACAGACGGTCACTGGGTCTGGGGTATGTTATGAGAGGCACCCTAGCGGCTCCGACCCCCGGGGAAGTGGTAGGCGTGGGAGGGGGCTGTTGGGGTTCTTGAATTAGGACAACGCCTACAGTGACCTCAAAGCCGCAACTGGCATCATCCACGTTAAGTTGAGGAATGACAATCCAGGCAGAGGCAACAGCCTAAGTGGACACAGAGGTCCACATGGTCAGTGGTTCTTGAGCAGAGTGAGATGAGTTCCTAGCTCCCAACTGTATTTGAGATTTTTTTCTGGAAATCACATGTACCATGGAGTATAAAGGGGAGAACTGAGAGACAGGAGCACTAGGGGGAAAGCAAGATTTTAACCAATCCACTTAAAAGTTTTTTGGGGATGCATAAATTGGGAGGAGAGAGTCTTGTTGGCTCCGTTGAGAGTCTTTCCTTCTGCAGAGATGGCCTTGCTTGGGTATTTTAGGACTTCTGGTCCCAGCTGGTGCTCAAAACCATGGAGATATGCAAAGATTACAACTTTAAGGAGAATAAAATGCATTTTCTGGTTGATTTTTGTATTTTAAACACATTTAGCATTCTCTGGTGTTTGAAGAATGCTTTTAATAGAGCACAGATTCCTTCCGTCAATGGTGAGGGACAGATTTAGGGACTGTGGCTCAGACATCCGGTGCCAACTAGCTTACAGGGATCCAAGTGTGAGAATCAAGTTGTCATCTGATGTGTAGATTTGGCAAAGGCTCAGCACGCCTCGGAGATGGTGGTCGTAGGCCCAAGCTGTGTGGCAGGTGCGTCTGTGACTGATTCTCTTTGCCCTTGCTGGCAGAGTCCATCACCGGCTACAAGTTCATGGTCTCCCCCCATTCATCAGCTCCATCTGGGTGGAGTCAATAGACAGTTGGACCACTTTACGGAGTCACAGAATGCTCGTGCTGGGTGGGATGTCAAGACCCCTGGGCTGAGACCTCTCCATTAATGAGACGAAAAGGGGCTTTCCTCATGGTCCCACTGATACTGGCGGAGTAGGAATTGGAACCAGGTGCCCGACTCATTTTGGTGCATCTTATTTCTTCCCACCTGGCGTGCCTCCCACTGGCCCCAGCCCTGTCTACTCCCACCTGTTTCCAGACCCAGCCTGTGGTCTGCTTCTTACATTACGCAGTCTCCCTGCTCTCCTTGGTGTCAGCTCTGCTTACTTTGGAGAGCAAGGTGCCAGCCCTCCGCACCCCTCCTTTGTTTTCCGTTTGCAGAGGAGACGTGCGTGTGGTGCTCGGCTGCGGATAGCAGGAAAGCTCCCGGAGCCGCAAACTGGAGACTTGAACAAGCAGAAGAAACCTTAGAGACAGCTTACTACAAAACATCCGTTTGGGAGAGATGGCAACTCAGGCTGAGAGAAGGCAGCTGGCTTGCCTGGGTCAAACAGCCAACCGAGACAAAACCAGGACGCCAGAGCCCAGGTCCTCCGATCCCCACCCTAGGCTCTCTCCGTAGGTATTTGGGTAATAAATGAGAGCAGAGTCCCCAGGGAACAGAACAGTGGGGTGCTAAATTTGAGGGGGAGAGTTACTGTAATTGTCTGTGTCTCCAGGACCCACACGGGGGACATTATAGAGCAGACGCTCAATAAACACCAAGGACGGAGATGAAGGAAGAGGGGGATGCATGCCAAGCGAAGGGTCTAGGCTGTTCCTATGGGTCCTGTGTTTCTGGGCTTTGAGACAGAGGGAGAAATATGGGGAACGATGGGCACCAGAAACTGTCCATCCCACAGTTACACCTACATTTGAGAAGCCAGTGACTTGTCAGGAAGGCTGTCCCAGGGGAGGGGTGTAGAGAAAGCAAAGCAAAGCAAAGCAAGAAGCGTGTAGTAGAGGCAGAAGCCCAGTGTGGTGGGTCAGGGTGAGGACACAGGAGAGCAGCCTGGTTCTTTCTGGGAAGACACAGCCTCCAAGGGTAGAGCCAGGGGCCGTGCACAGAAGGGACAGGGCAGACGGTTTTCAGAAAATAAAAAGCGAAATCCACTCTAACAACGAAGGGTGCCACTCCCTTAGCAATTAAGTGCTGATTATTTGCCAAACTCCAACCGAAGGAAAGACACAGCGTGGCCCTGCTTTTGGGGTGTCACAGTGCATAGGGGGAGCCAGCTGCAGAGCAGTGAGGTGGGGAGCGATGAGAGAGGAGAGCAGGGGGCACCAGCAGAGCAGAGGGGTGTTCGCCAGGCCAAGGCAGGGCTGGGTGTCCCAGAGAGGGAGGCCAGGGATGAGGGCGGCCGCCGGCTGGGGCAGGGGCTGGAGGACGCGGCTGGAGAGCACCACCAGCCGCAGAACGGCTGTCCCAGGAGGTGGCGAGCTTGTCAGGGATGTCAGAGGACAGTCCTCGGTGGGTGAGGCTGGACCATCCGACCAACGTGCCACCCCAGTCTGAAGATGCTCATTCTACAGTGAAGAGTGGGCAATGATGTCGCACGGGTGGGGAGGAGCAGGCAAACCCTACAGGGGGACGAGACCCGCCGGGCACACCCGAGGACCCGAGGACTGCCTCCACCCCTTTCAAACTGCAGTCACCGGCTCAGAAAGGTGGGAACACTGTCCCACAGTTGGGACAGGGGCTGCACGTCTGGCTTGTATCCGCAGCACCGAGGCCACACGGAGGAGGGAGGGCGCTCCCTGCTGTGGCCGCCGGACGTCGGCCGGCGGAGGGGACTTGGCCCCCAGGGGTGGGAGCATTTGCCCACTGGAGCCGGCCACGGATGCTCCATTGTGTGAATTGGATTTCTGTTTCCCTCTTGCTGTTAAGACCCTCCTGAGAAGGGGATGTGGACAGAGACGGTCTCCACTGGGTAAATTATGACACTGCCTCCTACAGTCTTGTCGGTCTGTGAAGTCAAAAGGCCAGGTACCCAGCAAGACGCTCAGGACCCTGCCATTCGGGACTCCGCTGGGCATTGTTCTGTAAAACTGGCCGTCTGGCCAGACCTCTCTCACCTCCTCCATCCGACCAGCGCCTCCTCACCCTCTTGGCTCGAGTCAAGTGCCACCTGCACCCGCACACAACTACTCCACCCCATTGTTCCGTCCTCCAAACTGGCTCTGCTGGAGCTTCACAGCACCCATGCCCCACATTACCTCCCCCTCGTCTGAGCTCCAGGTGAGCAAGGCGGGAACTGTAGGCAATGCTCAGGGCCCGGCACACACTGTCAGAAGGACCCCTGGAGCTGATCTAATGCAGCCCCGCCCCCCCCGCCCCCCATCATTTTGGGGACTGAGTCACACAGCCAGGATAAAGGCCCTGCCATCCAGTCACAGCCGGGGGGGCTCCCAAAAATGCAAGCCGGGCAGCGTTCCTTTGTTCAAACCCTTCTGTGGCCTCCTAGTTCTCACTACAAAATCCAGACTCCCATGACCTGGAAGGCCCTCAGGGAGCTGGCCCCTGGCTCCCCCTCCAAAACGGAGTTCCTGCGCATTGCCCTCCCTGCCCACGCCTGCCCACCCGCCTCCCCAGGGCTCCAAGCCCAGGCCCCCCACAGCCTCCTGGTCTCAGCCGTCGCCGGGTCCCTTCTAGTCCTCCTGAGCTTGAACTCACACAGGTTTTGTGATGGGGACTTTGTCTCCCACCAAGAGATGACCACCACAGGGGCCAGGCCCTTCTGTGCTCCCCGGTGGACCCCAGAGCCTCCAGCGGCACCGGGGCATCGTAGGCGCTCAAGTGTTTCCTGAATAAATGCACCCATGAAAGGAAGTGACACAGCTAGGGCGCAGGGCTGGGGACACTGGAGGAATGAGCGCTTGCCCGCCTCTGGATTCATGACCTTGGCCTCCAGTTTCTGCCTGATTTCAGGTGTTTTTTAAATGGCCTGGGAGCAATCCGTCTGTGGCAGCAGACTGGGCACTCCATGGACAAACTTGGGGTCCAGGAAAATTGGAGACCAACATGAGTTCTGGGGTTCCACCCGAGACCTAAAGGAATTGGCCTGTTTGAAAATAAACGTGCTTTCCAGAAAGCCCGAGCTCTGTCAGGTAAAACGATGTCCTGGATTTTCCTACCGCTAGGAATCAGGGAGGCGAGCTTTGGAATTCAAAGTGGCCAAGTGCCATCAGCCGGGCAGGTCTCCACATACACGGCCTTGAGCCGCGTTAAACACAGGACCCAGGGCTCTTGGCAGGCCCCATGCACCCCGATCTCCTTTTCCCCCAACCCTCCCTTCAGCTTCTAAGAAATAGCAACAGTGGATGGACAAATAAAGGAGGGGGATTCACCGCTTGGAATGTTTAGATCGGAGTGAGACAGCCAAACCAACGTGGGTCTGTGCCCCCGCCCCCTGCGGTCAGCCCCAGGGACCGGGCGTCAACGGGGCCCATGGTCGCGTTGCCCTGAAATGCTGCCCCTCTCCACCCATCAGCACACGCGCAACACAAGGCACGGGACGTGTCTTTATTAAAGATGCAAGCAAGCACAGACGTATCATGTGTGGTGCTCAGGAATATCCATACAGTACTAAAAATAGAAAAATAGAAAAGAAATTTCACAGAAAGCGACCTCCCTCACAGATAAACAGGAAAGGTGCTGCCAAACCCACCATGCGATGCCTCATACCACCTGCCCTGTTCAAGCTGCTCCTTTACAAACAAGCCCCCGGCGCATGTCTGCACCTTTTCCGAGACAGCCACAGGGCACAGAGACCCTTACCCAGCAGCCACCCTCCAGCCACCGCCTTGCCTCGGGCGTTTCCCGGCCACGTTAAGGATCCAGACGACCCCAGGCCCACCCCAGCGGCCACACACACACAAACTGGCCACCGGCCCAGCTGCTACCTGGCCGTGTCTTGATGCTTCTCCAGCCAGATGTGGGCAGACGGTGAAGCAAGGGGCGGGGCGATTAAGACACCACCTCTGCCCCCTCAGGGAAGCCGAAGCGCGAAGGCAAGACGGCCAACCAGTCTGCGTGAGTGACAGAGGGCGTTAGACCTGCAAAATGGTTCTCCCGTGGCCGAGGGCCTCAGGTACAGAGGACACAAACTGCATGATGATAAAGTTCTAGGAATTCACGGTCAAGCACCTGCTGGCCCGCATAAATAGGTTTCCGCCTCGGGGAATGAGAATTAGTGGAATGAGAACTCAGATTCCACCCACACTCGGGCTCTGAGGTCACTGCAGGAGACCCCATCTGCCGGCCTCCCTGGGCACGTTCCCTCAAGGAATGTTCCACTGGCTCCTCTGGACTGGGCCTTTGAGGCCGCCCGCTGGGAGTCTCCAGCAGAGGGGCGGGCATCCTTTCTGCAAATGCCTAGTGGACAGTCTCTGCTTTGTTTAGGAAGGTTACAAAGAACTGAACTCATCAAAAGGAATAAGTACCCCCCGCCACACACACACCCAACTCATCCTGTGTCTTCACCTCCATCCCGAGCCAGGTGAGAACAGAACGTCTGTGCCTTAACGGAACAAAACTACAAAAATAAAGAGTCAGCCCTGAGATCTTTCTACCATTCGGGTGTGGCTCGCTCCTGAGTCCCCTTGGAAATGAACTTGTATTTGGTTTACTGACATTTATTTAGATTTCCAGTGAAAAGCTCTATAAAATACAATAAATAATGTGGGGTTGTAAAAGGTAGACATTCTAGCTGCATATGTTACAGACTTTATACTTATGATACAGGCCATCGAAACTGCGATCTTTATAACGTTTGTAATCAGACATGTAGAGACTTCAAATCCCAAAGGCAAGACAGCTGCTCTGGGTCGGAAGCAAGGCCCCCCTCTTCCTCCAGCGTCTCCGCTGCTTCCCTCCCTCCCCCGGGCCTCACACTGCTCCCGGAGTTCATCCAGCAAGGAACAAATGAGTGCATACAGGACTTTTAGCTAGTAGAGTGTCTGGGTACTGTGAGCATGCAAGTTTGCTGTTGCTGTTATTATAAATAAAAGTCAAACGTGAGGTCACACTTTCCCATCTTCTGTTTATACACCAAATCAAACTTCTCGTTCATGGAAACGGTGAAGATGTCCTTCCACAGCCCAACTCTTCCTGAAACACAAACAAGAGCAGAATGTGTTGAATTCACTTGCTGTCAGGCCAGATACCGAACCAAAGGAAGCCTTGGAAAAGGTTCTGGAAGGTTCCAAATCTATTCCTGCACCCCTCCAAACTTGGCCCACGGGGGCAGGACAGGCTATCTGAACTACAGACGAGCTGAACCCGTTTCCCTGAGTCTGGTCGTTTGGGTGTCCCTTCCCTGCTGCGTGAGGCCGGCATGCACGAGTATGCAGAGCTGAGGCTTGAGAGGAGGGCCTCGGCCCCTGTTCACTGGCGCATCCCCGGCAGCTAGGCACACACCCTGGAGAAGGGATGGTGTCTGTGCAATGGATCTACCACTTGGGGCATCATGTGAGCTTGGGTACTCCGTGATATCACTACTCACTCACGACTCAACAGCTCCACCAAGGCGGCATCTGCTTCTGGAGAATTTGAAAAGGAAAAAAAAAAAAAAACATCCAAAAAGGCAGAACCTTTTATGGTGAGTAGGAAGCCTCCTGAGTCAAGGGTGAAGATTTCAAGAAGCCTGGCCACGAAACCTTGGGGAGGAATTTAAAGGGAAGAGAAGAGTCGCAATGCAAACGAGCTTTTGCAACTAGATGCCAGACGTCCGCTTGGCTGACTCAACCCCCTCGGAAGTAAGTCGGGGCGATGCCCAGCTGCTCTGCGCAGCTCCAGCTCAGGGAGGCTCAGCCAAAACATGAGACCTTTCCGGGCAGATGTGCAAGAGCATGGAGCCTGCGGACTAACGAGCAGGCACGGGCTGGCCGCTCATTTATGAAGGCTTAGGGGGAAAAGAAAGAGCTCAAAATGCCCAAAGGCCACCAAACCCACTTTATTTATTGACTACAGAACCTTCGGACGGCCTGGTCAGACGCGAGCAGCGCCTGGGAAGACGGCAGGAGTGGGGGTTCTGAGCCCCCAGCTCCAGGAGCTGCGAGGACTATCACCATGCTTTTAAGGAAGAGCCCCGGGGCACTGAAATGATCATTTCGAATTTCTTCCCGAGTCAGCATCTCTGAGGTCAGAGCTCTGACTGTCTAGCCAATATCCTTCATTAGCTCCACTATTAACAGAAGTCCTTGTCCTGGCGGGACGCCACAAATGCTGAGCCGCTACATCTAACGTGACGAGGATTTTCTCTCTGGTGATGAAAAGTTATACGTCAGTGTCGGAGAGAGGAAAGAAAAAACCAAGAGAAATTGTTCTTGCTACCCTCTAATGATACCACAGGGACAAAATTAGAAGCTTCTAGACCAACCACCCTATAAATACATTTTTCCATGATTATTTTTCTCAGCTGAGGCAGCTGAGAGCTCATCAAAGGAGTCACCCACCTGGTTTAGGGTTTGGAATCAAGACAGTGCAATTTATGCTGTGATATGAATCAAATTTAAGCAATGCAGCTGGCTACTCAAGCCCTGCGTTCTCACCAACGCAAGGAGGTCTTCTGAGCAAAGAGGCAATGTGCTAAAAGAAAACAAAATCAAAGAACTGAAATAAAGCAAAACCAAGGTAAACAATGATAAAGCAAACACATCAGAAGGAGCATATGGGCACACAGTATGTTCTCGACACTTCTTTACCACGCAAATGAACCAAAAGGGGTATTTTGGAGAAGGTCACATCCAAGGATAACAAAACACAGCAAAAGCAAAACTAAAAAAGAGCAAATAAATTTTAAATAAATATTTGTGAAGACACAGCCAGGAAATCACTTGCAAGGTACTGTGGTTTCAGCCGATTGCTCCGCCTTCACAGGAGGGTGCTCCCCACCTGAGCTGCAGGACCGCCCCGTTAGCCAGAGAGAAGAGCACGGAGCTGGAGGAGCTCAAAGGCCCGCCCCGAGGCCCTCCCAGGACCCTGCCCCAGGGCCCGGCTCTATCGTGTCAGCCCAGGTGGAGCTGCACATCTGAGAGGCACTTCGGGCCCCAGTGGCACCTCCGGGCCGGCCCCTCAAAACTTCTGTCACCTGAGGAAGCTCTGAGTTCACACAGCTGGGAACCAACGGCAGGTGCACAACACCAAGTGTCACAGGCAATTTGTACTTGCCAAGACGGTGGCTCATGTGGCCACGGACGCCACCAAGGGGTCAGGGCATTCTAACTCCCGGGTTCTCCACAATCAAGCAGTTTCAAATATCGTTGAGCCTTGAAGGACAGACAGCAACCCGGGCAAATCTGCAAAGGGCTCCTGCCGGCACTATGTCCTCCACCTCACACTGCTTCATGCCCAGGACACAGCTGTGGCCCGGGGAGCACGCGCCAGCCTCCCTGCGCCGGCCTGGCACCCGCTCCGTTCCGGGGGCGGGGGGGACTCTCCGCCACCGGCTGAAGGCTGCATGCCTCAGGCTCCACCATCCCACGGCCCCGAGCCCATCCCGGGGTCTGCGCTGTGGGGCCGTCTGGGAAGGCACCTGCTTAAAACGTCTTGCCCACAGAGCCCACAGCATCCTGACAGTCACCCGGTGACCTCCAAGGCCACTCACGCAGTTGCAATGAGATGCTAGCAGCCCCCTTGCCCCCCCTGCTCGGCTCCACCGACAGCACCTGGCTTTCGGAGGACCTTCCTGCTCTCATGGAGCAGAGGACTCTGGAGACACGAGGCCCAGGGCAGGGACCACGGACCCTGGCGGGGGAGGGGGGGTGCGTACCCCGGCCCACAGGCAGGGCCTCGGCGTTGCAGCACTGGTCCACCAGCTGGTGGCAGTGCTCGCTCAGGGCCTCCAGCTGCGCCTTGTCACAGGACACCCCCAGGAATCTGGCCAGCTGCTCCACCATGGCCACCAGGTCCTGGAACACAAGAGCAGACAGCAGGGAGCCCATCAGAGGTGGCGCCTTGGCCGACCCAAGACCCTTGGCGGGGCACTCGCCAGGTGCTCTGCACACACTTCCCTACTCAGTCCTCGAGACAGGCCTGATATTGGCCTCGTCTGGACATAAACCCAGGTCCAGCAGTTGCCCAAGGGCACTCTGTTCCCGAGTGGCAGCGCTGGAATTCAAGCCCCAGTCCTCTGGGGGATCCGGAGCAGGCCTGAGGGCTCGATATCACCGTGGCCATTTTAAAACAGCAGCAAGACAGCAAAACTCACTTCCGAACCGAGCCAGGAGCCAGACCAGCTCACTCTCTTCTCCCCCTTCCTTCCGTGCAATCAGCCGGAACCAGCTGGCCCTTGGGAGAACAAGGAGGCCCCTGGAGGCCCAGACAGGCCCCAGGGCCAGCCCACCTCACCCGGCAGGAGGACCTTGTTAGGTGTTAGGGTTTGGTTACGCTCGACTCGATGGCCAAAAAGCCATCTCTGGGCCCGACACTCCACCCTCTGGGTAGTGGGAGCATCAGTGACCCAGCCTGCATCTCGGGAGGGGGGCACACCTGCCCACCACACAGCCCCTCCCCCCCCGCCCTTCTCCTGGGAAATTACCCAAGGCGCCTCATATTCTCAGTGTGTGCACTGCCAACTGTTGCGCCCAGAACCCTGACCCGTCACCAGGCAGTCTCCAAACTCTGGCCATGTCCAGGTCCTGCATCAGGAAAACACTGGAGGCTGTTGCCTCCTTGATGGTTTATAAAGCAATTAGCATATTAAAGCCTCTGAGAAGTCCTACAATAAAGAAATCCATTTCATTTCTTTACACAGTATTTCGCAAACCTTAAACAAAGAAAAGGTTCTGTGAAAGCTGGATTGAGCGTCAGCTCCTCTCTGGATTCCCATGGTAATCACCACTGGGCTCGCTGCCCCACTTTCAGAGCTGTACCCGCTTAGGGGCTTCCACTGGAGAGGGGCGCAGGTGCTAAGCTCCAAGCCCCGTGTGCAGGGCTTGGCCAGGACTGGGAGCACAGGAAGTGTTAGAATAAAAAGGAATAGAGAGAGCTCCTTTCCCTACTTTGCCACCCAGTATCTCTAATTAAAAGAAAAAAGGCAGCGATAAAGATTAATGACAGTGGCCCTCGGAGCGGACACCACAGGAGAGGGACCCAGACTGCTGGAGCGGCCACCAGAGCCCTAATGGGGACACCACACCACTGGTGTGACACCCAGCCCGGGGAGGAAGGCACCTTCACCAGCTCGCACCCAGCTGCCTGCCACCAGCCTGCTTCCCGGTTCTGAAACCTAGCTGTGCGGGCAGGCAGCGTCCCAGCCGCAGACTAGCTCTGGACAGCTTTTGGGACCCCCCGAGTGTCCCTGGTCCAGTCCCAGCACTGCCAGCTGGTCACAGTCAAGACTCCTCACCTGTGGCCGGCGAGAACACCTCACAAGTGACTGCAGGACTGTTGGGTGACACACCGGGGAGGCCGGCGCGGCATCCCGCTCACGTGCGCAGCCCACAGCAAAGGGGGAGATGTAGGAACCCCTGGAGGAACGCACGAGGCGGCAAGCGAGCAGGTGCTAAGTGTTATCATCCAGCCCCAAGATGAGGACATGCCAAGCCTGACCACACTCCTGGAAACCGATGACGTTCACTTGGGACTATTTTTTTGGAGGAAAATGTAAACAACTTGAATTCCTAAAAATGTGATGTAGTCACTCAATCCCTATTAAAGGCGTCCGGACCCTTACTGAGGTTTCTGAAGAAAGAGTAAACAATTAGAAATTAGGACCCTGATCGCAGTAAAGGCCATTTGGTCCCTCTGGCCCTGGGAGCATGAGTCCGGGCAGAGACAGGCGCAGGTGGGGCTGGTGGTCTGGACTTCGATCGAAAGCAGCCCATCTATAAACTCTTCGCTGAGGGGCCCAGTGAGGCAGAGAATGAACACTCACCTTGAAGGGCCTGGAATGAATCCAGAGCAGCCAGGCATCAGTCTGTATTTTAGCTACGAAGTGTATATAAAGCGTGCGTCCCGCTCCCTCGTGGTTTAGTAACTGAAGTAATGGTTTAAGTTCTTCAGTGCTGAGTCTCCTGCGGCTCCGGGAAGAAGGAGGTGCCGCCCCAGCATGCGGCCCCGGCAGGTGTGCGTGCAGCTGCCCGCGCTGGGGCTTGTCCTTTTGCACCAGGCCAGGGCCGTGGGCAGGCCCTAGCGTGGACCAGGCGGGCATAAAATCATCAGCTCCCAGCACACCCACCCAGGGGGGCACCCGGGGAAAAAGAAGTTCATGTCCACCAAGACGCAGGAACATTCACATAACCACCCCGAACAGAAGCAACTGGAACGGCCAGCGACACTGGACCGGCAGATACGTGGCGGCGTATTCCTGCTGCAGTGAAATACCACACGGACGTGAGGACCAACCCACTGCACAAAGCACAGATGAACCACAGGACGCTACACGGATCACAAGCAGCCAGACACCAGTGCGCGCACCCCAGGCATCCACTCCTGGGAGGTTCAAAAACAAGCAGAACTAATCTGAACCAACAGAGTTCAGAAGAGTGGTCGCCTCTGGGAAGTGGAGGCGTTAACCGGAAAAAGCCAGAATGTTCTGATCTCGATCTGGACGATGATCACGCAGATGAGTACTTGTAAAAAGTCTATCAAGTTGTGGACGTGTGATTTGTGTATTTGACCTCAAGTGCCTGCTTCAGCTCCCTGACAAGTGAGAAGAACAATGACAGACACCTGCTGAGCGCCCACTAACCGCCAGGCCTGCCCACATCAGGCCCTGTTCGAAGATGATGCCTCCCGAGCCTCTGTGATGGAGGAGCGGTCTCATCTCCTGGCTCACAGGGCCAGACAGGTCCCAACATGAGCGGTCCGCTTCCAACACCCAGGTCAGCCGCACGGAGAGGAGGGAGTTGGCTCCCCAGAGGTGCCCCTCTGGCGCTGCAGCCATCTGAAGGCCGCCGGGGCCTGGGAGCCCCATGATGATCTTGCTCACATGTCCGGCAGCCAGGCAGGGCTGGCGGCTGGGCCACCTGTTCTCCCCACGGCACCCCCAGTGGGACACCTGGGCATCCCACGTGCATTGTGCAAGGGCCAGCCCCAGCCCCTGAGCCCTGCCCCGACTCCTGCTTGCAGTGTACCTATCCGGGTCTCCAAATTCACATGATCCAGCCCAGGTCAGTGTGGGAGGCTGCACGAGGGCACAGACACCAGAGGTAGGACTCACAGGGGGCCCCTTGCACTTGTGCCCGTCTTTGAGCTTGTCAGGTGGCCTCCTGCTCATGGCATTCCTGCTGGCTGTCCTCTAGTTCCCTCATAACTCGATGAGGCCAAAAGCAAGCTCTCTGTCTTCATGCAAAACCCACCCTTCCTTCCATGTTTCCTATCGGATCTCCATGTGACCCAAGCCCTGCCAAGCTTGCTCAGCATCACCGAGTCCCCTCCCCAATGCCTGTCTCCACCCCCACCCCCAGGAACCACCTGGACTCTCCCGGACACAATAAGCAGATGAACGCCTTCGCCTGGGCCACGGCCTTGGTCAGAGTGCCAGGCTGGTCTGCCCGGTGTCGTCCTGCCCCAGCCACTCGCCGCCACCACATTGCAGGGAGCAGTTAGGGCATGGGCCTGGGCAGGGAGCCGGGGCAGCCCACCCCAGACAAGCCCCTCAGCTCCGCGGGCCTCTGGCTTCTTAACAAGGAGAAAGGACCTCCACCGTGAAGGCCATCCGTTCGACCCACAGATATTTCCCGACAACCTGTTATGCGTCAGGGACTGACTTAGGAGCAAAAACAGGCACCCCAACCCCCAGCCCCAGGAGAGCTTATTCTGGCAGGGGAGACAGAGAGCAAAATACAAACACAAAGGGTAAGATACGGGGCGGAATGGTAGATGCTGTGGAGAAAAATGAAGCGGAGAGAGACGTGTGGGTATTGAACGGGCCGATTTCAAAAGGAGACCTGGGGAAGCATCACTGACAGGAACCAAGGCCTGGAAGAAGCGAGGGAGGGACCCATGTGGACACCGGAGGGGAAGAACATTCCAGGCAGGGCCACAGCACCCCAGGCTGAAGGAGCAGTAAGCAGACCAGCGTGGAGCTAGACGCCCCGGTGCCGGGCCGCCATGTGGGCCCTGACCTGCACCCGGAGCAACGTGCGGCTGGAGGGGGCACAGTCTGACCGGCGCGCTCGCCATCGGAACAGCGGCTGCACAGCGCACAGGCCTGAGGGGATCTGCAGGGAGGCCCCCCAGGAGGCCACGCAAGCGGTGATCCGGGCCAGAAGCGAGGGTGACCTGGACCCCAGAGACTGGGGGACAAATGATCAGATAAGGAGCACATTTTGAAGACAGAGGCCATGAGACTGGGAAGATGGACACAGGGTGTAAAAGGAAGTCAGAAGTCGAGGATGATTCATGACTTCCGCCCGAGAGACACAGATGAAGCTGCGGAGGATGTGAGGGGAAACCTCTAGTTTGGTTTAGACACACCAGGTCCACGGCCTCCACCGGATGCTCAGGGAGAAAGGTGCAGGGGGCGGCCAGCGGAGAGCGAGTCTGGGGAGGGTCCACGCCTGGCCTGGGGTCACCAGGGAAGGGAGCAAGGCTGGCGCGAGGGGAGAGCCAAGGCGGGCTGAGCACCAAGAAGACAGCAGCCAAGGACGCAGGGCCAGCTGGTATCCCGAGTAGGGCAGGGAGGCAATCACCTGTCGCCTGCCAGGAGGCCAGGTGGGATGACGTGAACACCGACCACCGAGGTGAGCAACACGGAGGCCATGGGTGGCCCTGACGGAGCACTTGGAAGTACGGGGGCGAGCCCGGCCCGAGTGGGCTCAGGAGTGGGGACAACTGTGAGGGGACCTGCAGCAAAGTGGAGCTGAGGAGCCAGAGAGGGAAGGGACTTAGGGAAGGCTTGCCTTTTGTCTGCTGTAAGAAAGGTGAACCATCAGAATGTACCTCCAGAGATGATACAGCCCCAGCAGAGAGGATGAAGGCGTTCTAGAATTAAGTGAGCCAACACATGCACGAAGAACTTCGCACAGGACTCCGCACACGATAAGACCCTTAAAGGTGCTAATGACAGTGACAGTGTGGTGTGCGGCGCATGGGCCCCCGTCCTAGATGGTGAGCTCTCAAGGGCACAGGCGAGGTCCTGTCTTCAAGTGTTCCGACAGCACGGCCAGACCTGGAATGTTCCGGTAGCGACCACCTCAAGCCCCCCCCCCCCGCCCCAACGCCCCATGCCAGGCACTCAGCGACACTCCCCACATGAACCGGTTCGTCAGCACTCTGAGTGCTGCTGTGAGGCCAACAGGCCGCGAGACGAGAAATCTGGGCCCTGCCATCTTAGCCCTTTGCCCCACGCTGTCCCCTGTGGAGAGGGTGCTAGGGGGCGGCAGGGAGAGTCTGGCCGTTGCTCTGCTCCCACGGCTAGGCAGAAAAATAACCAACAGGGCTTTCTAAAGCACTGCACATGGCCCAACCCAGAAACCACCACCCTCGGGGCCGGGGCCTGGAGGCTGGGGCCGGCTGGGGCAGGATCAGGCCCTGCCAGGCAGGAGGGCCTCCCAAAGCACTGGCCCGGGTGGATTCTGGGCACACCTGGAACTTCTGAGTCCTTCCGCCCGGAAGCCGGGGGTCTCGGAGAGACCTGCCCCACACTCCAGTCACGCCCACACTCCTGCATCAGGAGCTGCGGGGCTGGGGTTGCCGACCCGCACAGCTGCCCCCCTGCAGCACTCACCCGGTGCATGTCTTCATACTTGAGGAACAGCACATTCGAGTCCATGCGGTGCTCCCAAAACTCCTGCACGTGCTCGAACCAGGAGCCGTAGCCTACTGTGGAGACAAGGGGAGAGGTGAGTCACAGCCTCGGGGGAACAGGCATGCACAAGTGGGGGTGGCCTGGCTCCCTGCCTTCTGGAAGGCTCCCCTCTCACTGCCCAGGAGCCGTGGTTCAGGAAGGGAGGAACAAGCTCTCGGCTCCGGGGGTGGTCTCACAGACGAGCCCCCTCGGAAGTCCCACGTCCCCTGGCTGTGTGTGCAAGTCTCTCCTGCCAATAGTTCTCAGCCCCCTTCCCTACGCACCTCCTGGACACCTTGAAGACCTGACCATTGGGCAAAGGCCTCTGCTCACCTGGGGGATGGATACTCCCTGGCTCCCATGAGTTTCTGCCTAACACGCGGTCATCGAAAAGAGCGCTAGCCCGCGGAACTGAGACGTGGGGCGGTCGGTGCTGCTGGCAGGGGTAGGATGACAAGTAGGAGGCGCTAAGACCCGAGCACGAGGCCCTGCCAGGCAGGAGGGCCACAGGCAGAAGCAGGAAGGACGGAAGCAGGATGGAGCAGAGATGGAGAGAGGCAGTGTGCTCTGTCCCGACACACGAGCCTCACAGCCCACGCCACGGCCCCTGCACCTCCTACACTCCTCGGGGCTTTGATTGGGATAAGGGTCACGTGCGCGGGTGGAGGATGTGCCAGTCAGTGTAGCCAGGCTGCTTCGAAACGTTCTTTATCAAAACTACAGATTTTCACCCCACCCCCGCCCCCTCACGCTGAGATGAGTCTCCCAAGGAGGCTTCCGCATTAAACAGAGGAAGGCCTCAGCCAAGGAATGCCTGCCCTGCCCGGCTAGGTACCAGGTGCCGGCCAGGAGCGGTGGCCGCACCGCCTGCCCCCTTGCTCACCTGGGCGCCCATCTGTCTCACAAACACTCAACCTGTGGGTCCCACTTCGTGGCCTGGGGCTCAAGGAGTTCCCAGCTTGGCAGGAATCACCAAGGAGACTGGCGGCGAGGACATGGACTGATCAACATGGGGAGGGAGGCATGGTGGACACAGGGGGCCCCGTCCCATGTGGGGCCAAACCCTGCAGGGTACGCAGCGGCTGCAAACGGACTGGGACGTGTAAGGAGCATGAGGCCATCAAGGTGGCTCAGAGCGCAGGGACAAGGCCAGAGCGGGGGGAGAGAGCACAGCGGAATGGCAGAGGGCACGGCCTGCAGTGGAGGCAGCCGCTCCAGTCCTGCACTGGCTGTGCGACCCGGGCAGGCTGCCTCGCCTTCCCGAGCCTCGTCCTCCTCCGGTGGAGTGACGACAGAACCTACGCCTCCCAGAGGGGCCGAGGGGTGCCAGGGGACTGCTACTGCCCCTGCCAGGGCCACACCTTGAGCAGAGAATGTAGCCTCCGCCCCCAGGTTGCTGAGAACCTTGTAGACAAAACGCCTGACAGAGGCTGGGAAGACCCAGGTCCTGCGGCAGCCACCACGGGCAGTCTGCAGTCTCGCCAGCAGGTGGCAGCACGGCAGCAGCCTGGCCCCAAGGCCCGAAGTCGGGCTCTGAGGGACGAGGAGTCGATCAAGGGTCGCCGAGGGCCGGCCTTAAGGACCAGGGCACAGCAGAAAGGCCCCCTTCCGGCCAACAGGACCCCGACCCGTGAGGAACGAAGCAGGGGGTCTGGCAGGGGTTGGGGGGAACGAGGCGGAAATGACAGAACGGAAAGAACCCAGATTGGGCCAAGAGGCCTTGTTTGGGACCCACTGCGGGGTAAATCCTGGCCGGCGAGGGCCTCAGTCTCCTCACTGTGGAGGTCTCGCGGCTGGGCCCGGGGTCCCCTCCCCCCGGCACCCCTCCCACGGCCAGCCTGGCACATCGCGCTCACTCCGTACACCCGAGATGGGCCTTACAACAGCCAGGCCGGCCTTCCCGCTTGAGAGAACACGAGGCGGACTCCAGAGACGGGAATGGGGACCGACTCACCAACAGGCGCATAATCACGGGGGCCCCGAGAGGAGAACCCACCTCCCAAGTCAGTGCCCAAGCTGCCACGCAGACCAGGTGACCTGAGCCCTGGGACAGAGCATGAGTCCAACAGCCAGGAACAGAGGGGCTACGAAAATCCTTGTCATTCCAAGGGGCTGTGTGAGAAAACTTGCAGAACAGGCAAGCAGTGTCCCCAGGGGAGGACGTGGGGGCTGAGCAGGAGGGTGGCGTGGGGACAGTGAGGGCTAAGGAGAGTGGTCGCTGCACACGAGCACACAGGTGGTGGGGACAGTGAGGTATGGGGCCAGGGGTCACTCAGGCAGAGTCAATGATCACAAGGTCAGCACGGGCCTGTGTCTCTCTGAGCCCCGGTTAGCTGGTGCAGAGAGGGGTGCAGACCTTGCTGGTGGGGACACTGCTCTTCCCACTCAGGACGTGTCACCCTGGGAAGGAAGCTCCACCAGGGCACCCCCGGCCTCTGCCCACCGGGGTCCCTCTGCTCCTGGGGGTCTGCTTATCCAAGCAGATTATCTGGGAGAAGAGCAGCCCACTCTGCCCCCTCTCCGGGAGCGACCCTGCCTGCACGTGAGTCTTCCACACTCCCGTCACCTGGGCATGCAGCCCCAGGCACCCCCGCCCCAAGTGCACAGGTCACAACACCCAAGTGCAGGCTTGTGTCAGCGCATCCTCCGAGCTCACTCTATCAGTAAATGGTGCCGGCCACTGCTCGTTCTACAGCTCAGATGGGGAGAGGACACGAGCCTCCGAGGGCCCAAGCTGTGGTGCGCGGGCCGCGAACACGCTGGGAGAATAGAGAGAACACGGGGGAGCTAAGCACACATGTCGAGAGGCTTTGGTGGGATCACAGCAAGTACGTGTGGCCTTGAACTTCAAGGGTCGGGCTGTGACCTTTAAAACACGGAGAGACCTGTATTAGGATAACTTAATTCCTCTAGCCTGAGCAGGAGGCTAATTTAAGACCAACGCCAGGTGGCAGTTTGAACTTGGCGGACACCTGCTCTTTACGGGGCACCGTCCCCCTGCTGGTAGCTGCTTCTCTAGAGGCAGGAGAACACGTTGGGACTTAATAATATGGTTTTGAAAACCACATCAATGGCTTACTCCAAATGCCTGGCAGAGCTGAAAGGGCCCGAGCCAGGTGGCAGTAGGCTGGGGGAACAGGGAGGCTGGACAGAGGGTCTTCGAAGGCTCCAGGGCTTTGAGGGCAGGTGCTGCGGCCTCCTCCCCCGGACCCTCCCCCCATCACCGCTGAAGCCGATTCAGAGTGGCTCGGGCACGGAGGGCCCCGGGGGCTCCAGTGCAGCACCATAAGGGCCCGGCCTTCCATGAGGCTTGGGAGGCAGCTCCAGTCCCACTGGTCTGCATTCATCTGGGGCACTATATTCCCGGCTCTCCCCTGGTCTTGCCACACAATCTCACTGCAGAACCTCCGACTGGGTCACACAAGTGGATGGCAGGGCTGAACGCTAAGACTTGAGCTGGGAAATAAATCGTCTGGGTCTGGATTTGATCCGAGTACTGGTGTGGCCCATCTCAAGCCTTGCGGTGCAAACCCTCACTGAACTCCCGCCGGCGGTCCCGGAAGGGGTGCCAGAGAAACCATGGACGGCGACCGGGGAGCCACCTTGGGCAGGTCCCTGTGCAGAGGTGGGGTGACCCGGTCTGCTCCTGCCCTGGGGAGGGGAGATTGGGGAGGGCCCCCCCCCCTTCGCCTTCTCCCCTGGGAACAAGCTCCTGCAGAGCCCTGCCTCGCCCCTCACCCATCACACAGCCCGGGGCTGGAGGCCATGTCTCCGGCCAGATCCTCAAGTGCAGCTCAAGGCCATGGGGCTCTCACATGAGGCCACAGCCCCCACTCGGGCCTCTGTCACCAGCAGCAGAACTCTCCCGGTCTCCCTTTTTACTGTTCAGAATCCAGGCAGGAAGAGGAATGCTTTGAACAGGGGACCTCCTCAGAACCCCAACGATGTGGGGGAGAGACAAGGGCTTCTGAGTTGGATGCGGCTCTGCCACACCCCTGCCACGCCCCCTGACAAGCTTCCAGTCGCCCCTGAGCCCCACTTCTCTGCCTGTCAGCAGGACAGCAGGCCCCACCCACGTGCTCATCAAAGGAACTGGGGGCAACGTGGGCGAAGCACAAGCCACGCAGGGGTTCAGTGAACGAGCCAGCCCTGTCCTAACGCCCGTGTAGGCTGAGACACTTACGCTTGTCGTTCATGAACCTCCTGCAGAACTCCTGGAAAGTGCCTCGGTAGCTCATGGTCCGCAGGGAACGGTGGAACTGGTAGTACGACACCACCAGGTCCTTGGGGTTCCGCGCCATGTATATGACCTGCGGCAGGAGGGAGGGAGGCTCGGTCACTGCCCCTCTGACCCACCGTAAATGCCACCCCATCTCCGGCCCCGAGGTCGGCCCCAGACTTGCGCGGCCTCCGCGCCAGCAGATGTGCATTCTCCTCCGTGTAACAGCATCTGGTGGGATGACCCCTGCGCGTTTATGTTTCTGTTCTGCATCATGACTTTAAAATGAGTGGAAGACAGAAACAGGACGGGCCTGACACTGGTCATGAGAATCAGAGGTCTTGTCAACTGAACACGCTAAGAAAATGAGAAAGATCAGAGACCATGAAAGCAGCAGTGGGTCCTCGGCCTGACACAGGAGCAGAAACCAGACCCAGGCCGGTCAAGCCCAAGTTCGACTGTAAGGAAAAACCCAAATTAGAAACGTGGACAAAACGCTAGGGATGCGAGCTCAGAGATGGCCTCTACCGGGTTTCTGCATACCCAGGCCTCTAGAACTCAGGACTGTGGCCCTGAGGGCTGCTGGACCGGCTCTGCTTGTTGGAATCTCTGCCGGGGATGGGGGGGGGAGTGGGGAGGGCGGTTACCTTAGAATCGCCATTGTGGAGATCAGAGGGCAGGAAGCGGTAGGGGAGGTGGCTTTTGATGAGGCGGGGAGACGTCAGCTCCTGCGGAGAGTCAGAGGGAGAGGCGTTCAGAGGACACACAGCTGCTCATTTGCCTTGGGGTCTAATGGTCAGGACCTGCACTCTGCCGAGAAATTTCTCACCCGAGATCCGGCCACCCTCCAGGCCAGACAAGACTGTCTAGGGGGACTGGGGACTCTCTGCTCTCCCTCCACCCATGGGCTCCCGGAGCCCCTCAGGAGCAACTGTCACTCCAGGTCCCCAGGGAATCCTAGGGGCTGGGTGCCGCTGGCCCAGAGAAGCACCTTGATGATGTCCAGGCCCGGCTGCGGGTACTCCAAGACCGGGAGCTGCTCGTCAATGTTCATCAGGCCAATCTCATCAGGGTCGGCCCCCTGGCTCACCAAGTAGACCACCTCCTGCAGCAGGCTTGTGCCTGGAGGGAGAGAAGTCCCGGGGGGCGGCTCTCAGAGGAAGCCTGAGGGCCAGCCCCATTCTCCAGGTAGCACCTGCTGCCCAAGATCAGGTCTGAAGACCCACAGGCCCGTCCCACACCTGGCCAGCCACCAAGTGCAGAGCCCTGGTGAGCAGGACACCCCAGGGACAGGCAGAACACCCAACCGAGAGTGTAACCCCTGGGGGAAAGGTGGCTCCTGGAGCCTCTTCTGGCCCCTGTGTGCGGGCCCCACTCTGCTCAGGATTTCAGCTCCAGGTCACCACCAGTGAGCCCAGGGCTGCCATCACCACCCCACCTGACCTCTCAGAAGAAGCAGACAGGGCAGGCCGGTGCCTCCTCCTCAAGACTTTGGTCCTTCTACTCCGGGGGCATTGGTCTATCACTCGTTCTCATCCTAAAAACACTGACTGCCCCAAACACTGCCTCAGACCCCTGCTTCCTGGCTGCTTGTACTCCCTAGAGGGCCTCATGCCATCCCCCCACCAAAGCCAGCTCCACCCCCCCCCCAACCTGTCTGTGCACCCAGGAACGCACAATGCCCAGCGCCTCACAGGGACCAGGCCTGCCCCCACAACCAACGGCCAGCCTACCCATGTCCGTTCGGGCCTACGCTCAGCAACCTCTGGATCTGCCGTCAAGGTGAGCCAAGGGCTGGCCCTTCCATCCTGGGCAGCACTGCAAGAGCCCCCAAAGCTCTCTGCTTCGGCTCAGCTCACCCAACCCGTCAGTCTGACCGGCCATTCCAACCCGAATGTTAGATGGCATTGCTCATCCACAGAGACCCTCCAGCAGCCTCACCTCTCCTCAGGGTAAGGTCTTCCCCACGGCCTGCAGGCCTGTCCGCGGCCCTCTGTGCTCCCCCACTGGCACCTCTGACGGACTCTCTCTCCATCTACTGAGCTCCTACTGGCCTCCCTGCAGGCTGGAGTGTGCCAGGCTCATCCCCACCATCTGCATCTGCCGGCACCCGCCTGGAGCCCCTTCCTCCCTCTGGCGGGCCCTCTGGGTGTGAGGACTCCCTGACGGGCCACATCTGACACTCACACGCTCCCCGCTCTCCACACCGCACCAACAGGCCGGGAACAGCCTGCATGTTCCTTTAGGGGCTCCCACCCTCTCGCTGTAAAGACATGGGCCTGGTTCTTTGCTGTACTGGGAGAGCCAGCACACGGCTGTGCTCAATTCCTATTTTCTGAATGGACAAGCAAACCTTGGGTGCTGAGTAATCAGAAAAAAATACTTTGTTCGAGGAAGACTTCCTGGAGGAGACAGCTTTGGAGCAGAGCACTGAAGGAAACAGCATGGCGGCTTTTTTAATTCAAACAGAAGTAACTTTACCGAGTAGCCACAGGATCCTCCCGCCAGCCCGAAAGGTGGGGGCCGTCACTCCCATTTACAGATGAGGAGTCTGAGGCCAAACTGTGCCCCAGGTCACACGGCCAGCATGTGGCTTCCACCCTACTCCTTCTGGTGAGGTCCGTTCACCCAACGGCCCAGGGCACCTGCACTGAGGAGTCCATGCCCTCCGAGGTCAGACTGTGGGCAGAGTTCCCAAAACAGGCCTCTCCCGGTGACATCCTCAGGACCTATGTTTAGTGCTCCCTGCCCCCAGCCCTGCAGCTCCCACAGGCAGTGACCCGGACAGACGCTCTGCCCATTAGCATCATCTTACATCGACAGTGACATATCAATTCCACAAGTCCCCTCCTTGCCTTAAGTATCTCTGCTGGGAGACCAGCCTCCTTAGAGCCCAAGGAAGCTCTCCACCTGCCTCCCTACCAGCCTGTCCCCATGTCCACCTCCTGCCCAAGCAACTCGGCCCGGCCTTGCCCAGCCTTCGGCATAAGCTCCAGGAGGGCCCGCGACACACACCACGGCAGCGGGGCGGCCAAGGGGGCACAGGGGACAAAGGGCAGCGAGCGGCCCCCGGCCTCTCTGGGGCGAGAAGCCGGCTGGCAAGATGGGACAGAATGATCACAGGAAAAACCCAGCTAGAGAAGATGATGACAACAGTGACCGGTCACCGTCACCAAAGACCAAACGCAAGCTGCTGCATCCACAAGGGTCTGCCCCAGGAGCCGGCTGCGCCCCAGCCCGTCCTCACTGGCCTCTCCTCTGCACGTCCACTGCCACCACCCTGGCAATGCTCCAGACGTCAGCATGAGCCCAGCTGGCCCCTCCACGGCTGCGGTGACCCCTCCACTTGCCGTGTCCCGGCGGCTCTGGGCCCCTCTGGCACTCTGGGCTGTGGCCAGATCTTCCACCGCCCTCAGAACTCAGCACTCCCGTGGCCCAAGCCTTCAGTGGGCCGCCCTCCTGCCTGACCAACCTGATCTTTGAGCCGCCGCTCCCAGGAGCCTTCCCAGACACCCCGTCCCATCTGTAGCCCAACCACAGCGCGCGGCACCCTGTGCCTCCGGGCGTGGGTGGGGGGCTCGGGAGGACGGAGGACGCGTCCTAGTTACGTATCAGTTCTTATGGCTCCCGTGGCTTCTGTCCACAGCGCTGGAGGTCAGAGGCCTACACAGGCCACGCTGGGCTCAGATCAGGGTGTGGGCATGACCACTCCCCTCTGGAGGCTCCAGGGGAAAAGTCCTCCTCTTGCTTTTCCAGCTGCAGCCACACCGTGTCACCCTGCCCCCTTCCTCCGCGGTCAGGAACGCCCTGTGAGCACACTCAGCCCCCAGAGTCCAGCATAACCTCCCACCTGAGGGGCAGCTGACTGGCAACCTCCACCTTCCTCATGACAAAAGGTGAAATACTCACAGGTCCGCGCATTAGGACATGGACATCTTCGGGGGCTGTTGCTCTGCTGACCCCACTCACATCACACTCCTCACATGGCTCCCGACGCAGAGCAGACGCTCAGTAAGTACACAGGCCTGACTGCACGAGGCTGCAGTCTCCCCCGCCCACCTGGGAAACGGGACTAACCTCACACGCTTGCGTCCGTGAGCACCATCCCCACACAGCCCACACCCAGAGCGGCTCTCCCCTGTTGGAGACCTTCCCTGACCAGCTGCGGACACCCCCACTCAATGGAGCCGTGTGTCTCCTACATGGGAATTAGGGCAGAGTCCTCACTTGGGATCTGGTGGTGGCCACTCAAGGGGTACCCACCCACCTACCCCTTTATTCATTCAATGGGCCTGTGCTGAGAGCTGGCCCTGGGAGTCCTCCCCCGACCCCCGAAAATGTGGCAATGCTCCCCCCTTCCTCACAGGGCTATTGGGGGTAGGGCCACGAAGTGAGCCGCTCTGAGCCAAAGAGGCTCAATACAAATGAGCATCTCTCAGAGCTCCTAACGCCACAACAGGACCACTCACACCAAGGACACAGCACAGCCTCCTGCCAACCCAGGCCACCCTCATCCCAACGAGGGACACAAGCTGTCGGGCCCCTCCTGTCAGAGCCACATCCTGGGCAACAGGTGACACGGTGGGCGGGGGAGGTGCAGCTCTTGCACAAGTCAGGAGGAGGGTTTAGGAGCACTTCCTGTTCCAATAAGGCCACGGAGGCTCAGAGTTTGGGCTACTAGCCTGAGGTCAGCGAGCTGGGGAGTGCTCCTCTGGAGTGGGGACCCAAGTCTGTAAGCCCCCACCTGCCCCCCCCCAGCCCCGGGGCTTCTGAGCACGCCCAGCAGACATGAGGGCAGAGAAGCCAGCCCCATGTGAAGCCCGCGTGTAGCCTGCAGGGAAGTGGTGGTGGGGAGGTGCTGCAGGGGCTGGATCCAGGCCAGAAGCCCCTGCACTCCTGCGGCCACTGGGCTAAGCTGCACAAGAGCAGGCAGGGGTGAAGAGGGACCTTGGCAGCCCTGACCATCCCGCTGCAGTCTGAGGCCAGCAGGGGAGGCAGGAACGGGGGGCGCCTGCAGCAGGAGCCAGCCTGCCTGCCAGCAAGTCCAAGGTAAGGCAGAGGAGGGCCGGGCTTTGCAACCACAGACCGGGAGGGCTGGTGGGCAGCGCGGCCTCTTGGGGAGAAACACAGTCCATACGCCCCCCAACAGCTCCACTTGCAAGTCAACTGGATGCGGGCCTTTCCGGAAGCACTTCTGCTGACTCCAGCCAAATCGCTGCTTCCATGGGCGGCCGCGGCGCCTTCTGACACTGGGCCTCTGGGTCCAGACGCCTCGGAAGCCACTGGCATTCTGGGCGAACTCCCCAGAAATCAAGGGCCCGCCTGTTACAACACACGGGGTGGAGCCCACCAAAATACCCAGGGTCAGAACCCATGGGAGCTGGGCCCCAAACCAACAGGATCCTGGGGCTGCAACCCTGCGGCATTCTTTTATTTGCACCGTTAACATTTACCTTGTTGAAAAAACTCATGGAGCGCTAGAAGACGGGTCGCAGAAAATCCAGTTCTCTTCCCCACCCACGCTCCCACTCAGAGCAAACCCTCGGGTGATCTTCGCTTACCCTTAAAGTTCTAACGTGCTCAGATAGTTCGTTCACAATCTACAGTTTCCACAGTCTACTGATTCTCAACAGAGGAAGACAGGGATCGGCCAAGTTCGCTCACACAAGCTTCCCTCCTGGTGAAGCCACAGCAGGAGTTTGGGCTTACCTGGGAGTTTAACCAAGTGTTTTGCTCATAGTACTCCGGGTAGGGATTACACTTACTCTCTCGTACAAGACTGTCATTTTCCTAGAGTAAATCACTGCCTTTGCTTCATTTTCCTTGTAGCCACCAGCAATTCTCTCCCTGACCCTGTAGCAAGCCCTCTGGGATGCTCTCAGTTCTGCTGAATTCCCCCCTGCCCCTCTGCTCTCCACAACTGTCCTCCCGGGATCTCCTCGGGCTGGAGGCACCGTGTCCACTCTCTGGGTGCCCCTCGTTGGGGTTTTCCCACGTGCTGGCGGAGCCCACCCTCTCGCGGCTTCCTGAGCAGGACAAGCATCCGAGTCTACCTCGCTCGTGACCAGCAGTTTGGCTGCACACAGAATTCTGGGCTGGAGAGCGTCTGCCCCAGAACCGTGCTCGCACAGTCCTGACTCCCACGTGCTAACGCTGCGCGGAGACCTGTGGGCCCGCTTCCCGGTCCTTTGAACATGGCCCGTCTTGCCTCTGGAGACCCCAAGGCTTCACGACATCATGCTCTGGCGAGCTCCTCACCCCTCCGTCGTGCCAGACACTTGGGGGCTCTCTAGCTCGCACCCTCGAGTTCTGGACATCCCAGTTTCTGCCATTTTCTCTCCTCCATACTCTGTTCTCTTCCTGGAACTCTGAGATCTTCCCATTGTCTTAGCTCTTTGCTCCTGTCCACCATCATTTCATAAAAATTTTTCTACTTCCTGAAATATTTCCTCTGCTTGAAACATCCAAACCTCACAACTGAGTTTTCAAAATTTCAGTGACTTTACTCTTAATCCCTAGACTTCCATCCTGACCTGCCCTTGCTCCTTTCTGGCCAGTGGTCTCTTACGTGTCCTCACTCTCCGCGGCGGCCCTAGAGAGGCAGCAGTGCGGGTAGGTTCCCCTGTTTTAGGTTTTCTCCTGTTCCGTATCTGGCCCTGGATTCCTCCAGGCTCCTTTTCCTGACTTTCGTTTTTTCAGGTCTCTGTCCCTCGTTTCGGAGACTTTAAGATCCGGTGACCTTGAGTCGCTCCGCAGGTAAGAACGAGGCCCTGGATGCAGCCGTCTGTGGGGGCAAGGCTTGCTGACTGTGGGCCTTCCCGAGCCTGCAGCGGCGGCCCCGCCGGGGCGCTCTCACAGCAGAGCACGTGCTCCCTGCCCTGGGGGTCCACTGGCACCCCGGGAGCCAAGCAGGGGAGGGGGCTGGGAACCTAGCTTTCAGGCGATCCCCACTTCCCACATGGCACTGTATTCCAGCCGAGAGCTGTGCTCGACTCCCCAAGTCCACAGCCTCCCCGGATCAAATTCCCCAAAGAAACGCCTGCTCCGGCCTCCGTCGGGGGTGTCAGGTACCCCCCAATGCTGGAGCCCCGCAGCTGCACCTCCTCGCGCACCTGTGGCCCTGCCGCTGCCACCTGCCAGGTCGGTTAATGCTCCGCCACCGCATCTGATCATCCGATCGTGGGATCCGTGCGCATCCGAGATCCCAGGTCACTGCCTCTCCTCCTCTGAGGGCTGTAGACCGTCCTGCTCCTTGACTGTCACGCAGCAAGGCCTTAAGACGAAGCAGAGATGAGCACGTGTTCAACGTGTGCCCTTCACTGAATGTGCCCACAGGCATTCTGGAGTCACCGGACAGCGACGTGTTACAGCCGGGCCCCGTCTGGAAACAGCGACAGCTAAGCGTCGGAAGCTGCGGCCACAGAGCGGGCCCAGGCCACCCAGGACCCGGGGCTCCCGCAGGCCCCGCACAGGCCAGACGGCCTCCAGGATGCTCGCCCTTGGAAGACAGAGAGAGGGCACGGCCGGTCTACCGCCAGGTAAGCACCTGTCCCCCATCCTGGGAAACTCTACTTGGGCCCTCTCCGCTCTCACAGGAACCCCCGGACACCTGGGAGGCCGCAGCGCCTGGACAGGTGCAGCTCAGTCCCTTGGCTGCAGACGGGTGCGGAAGTGAGGCGGTGCTCAGTGTCCCAGGCACGGTCGCGGCAACTCAGCCAAGTCCTTGTTCAACTGTCACGAGCCCCCAGGTGGCCACCATCATCGGACCGCACACACGAAGAACCAGCTCAGAGATGAACCGCCCCGGGTCACAGACACCAGCGGCCATGAACCCAGAACCCTAAACTCTGACTCCAGAACCGAGTGCTTCCTCACACACACCACACACACCGCATTCATACACACACCGCACACACACATTCATACACACACACTGCACACACACCGCATTCATACACACACACCACATTCATACACACACACCACATTCATACACACACACAGACTGCATACATTCACACACACACATTCATACACACCACACATACACATGACACACATACCACATTCACACACACCATACCCATATACATGTAACACACACACACCACACCCCACACATATACACAAATGACACACACACACACATTCACACACATACACATTCCAATGTACCACATATGTGTATACAGACCTCACACACATACACATCACACACAAACACACACAATATACATATGCACACAAACCACATACACCACACACACCCCAAAGCTTACAAAGCAGGTGGGCAGCAAAACCAACCCTGACGCCCCCACAGCTGGGGATGGAACAAGGGTGAGGCAGAGGGAGGAAGTGGCTGGGACTGCCCCCCACCACTGTGGGAACGTGGCTTCTAGGCCCACAGAGACCCCACGCCAGCATCTGGGCCCCTGCTGGGACACCAAGGGGAGACAGATTCGGTCGCTGAGCAGCACTCCCCACCGCCTTCCAGCAGAGATGATGCCAAGTGGTGACAGCGTGCCCAGCCCTGCCCTTCACAGCCCTGGGTGGACACAGTCCCTGCCGGCGGAGGCCCCTCGATTCTGGGGCCCAGATGCCCAGCCTCGCTCTTCCCGCAAGTCTGGGGGGCCGGACGTGGCCGGCACACCTCTGGCCCTCAGGTTCCAAGCATGGAACAACCCTGGGCCTTGAGCCAGAAAAGCGTGTAGGCACGGCACTAGGGGCCCCCATCCTCCGCCGGGCCCCACCCACACTTTGCCATGTGGCTTCACAGCCCCTCCTGGAAGGCGGCACCTTGCTCAGTGACACGGGGCACAACCAGGCCACCTGCACCAGGCCGGTGCCGGACGCAAAGCCACAGAACTCTGCTCGCGTCTGCTTGCACTTTTGTGCTTCTATCGGCACCGAGAGAGGGACACTCCCTGGCTAGCCTGCAGGTCCCAGCGCCAGGAGAAGAGTCACCTGGAGCAGGGCTGCTCAGCCCAGCCCAGCCCGAAGCCTCCACTTGACCCACCGGCAAAGGGGGGTTTTGGCCAAGATGAGCGACAGCAGACACTAGGCTATAGTAACAGTCTTGATTTAAGGCACTGAGTCCAGGTGGTCTCTTACACGGCAACAGGCACAGAATGTTCCAGGTGAAGCGGACATGGAAGAGGGGTCAAGGAAAACAAGGACTAAAGAAGTACGAGACCCATGCAGGGCGCTACAGGCACCTTACCACCTTCAATCCTGCCAACCGCCCGGCGAGACGGAGCTCATCACCCCCACTTCAAAGAGTAGGACACAGAAATGTGAGGGCCTCGCCCCAAACTGAGACTTGGGCCCAGGTGTCTGTAACCCGCCCTCCTCCAGCAGACCCTCTCAGTGCCCGGCGGCCCACCTTAGCCACCCTGGACGTCACCTGCAGCTCGGGTGGACAGCCCGCACGTGAGAAGGCTCCCACGTCAAGTGCTGTGTCTGCTTCTCACTCAGCCACGGGAGGAGCAGGCCGAGAAGTGCCAGGAGCCAACGCGCTGAACACCCTCACCCCCTGAGGGACAGGAGCTGGCCGGTGAGCACTCGCCTCCTGCCCCTCAAGGGAGCCCCCTGAGCCATTTCCACACCAGCCCGGGAGGCCCCAGCAGGCAGAGCCCCAGGACCCACAAGGGCACCACTCCTGAGACCACCTTCTCCCCTCACCTCCTGCAACCATCTCCCACCTCACTTCACCACTCCAACCCTTGCTTCAGGCTCTCCAAGACCCAAGCACCCTCACTCACAGGCTGGCTTCGCCCTCTCCCACGAGAGACGCAGACCAACCGAAGGCAAGGCCACGTGGGCACTGGCTTATGGAGGCTGTGTCTGAAATCCTGGCTCGGCCACTTCCTGACACGCAGATGCTGAGCAAGGAGGAGCCCCTCTCGGTCTGTCTCCTCGTCTGTAAGGTGAGGACCACCACGTGGATTAAATGTCATGACGCCTGCCTGCCAAAGGCATTGGCAGTGGTGACTGTGGGGCTGACCACGGTGGTGGAGGAGGAGCCTGCCCAACACAGGCCCCTGGGGGCCGGTGCACCCGGAGCCAGGCCCACCGGAAGGCAGCGGCAGACCTGGGCCAGCTGCTTCTTGGGCCGCAGTCCCCTACCTGCAAATGGGCCCCCTTCCCAGGGAGGCTATGAAGAGGGCACCCAGCACAGATATGGGAAATGCTCACATCTCGTGGTCTGCTCGGAGGCCGAAGACAAACACAGCCATCACCCAGTTCACTGCCCTGCCACTGGGGGGTGCGGGCCCAGGACAGCCTGGCTCATTCCAGGCTCAGCTGGGCCTCCCGAGAGCTGGCTGTGCACCACAGAACACTCACAAAGCTCAAACTGGGGTCTCTGGCTTTTTAGACCTTCTGGAAATGACTTATTTAGCTTCCAGAAAACTCCAGTAACTCCGCAGAGCATGCCTTGGGGAAGTTTCCATGTCCCAACTGCCCCTCTGCTTGCCTTAATGCACTCCCGAAGCCTGTGCTGGGTGCTCGCTCCCGACCAACAACAGAGCATCGTGCTGTGCATCTCACTGTCCGACATTCCAAAAGATGCAGGTACGCCCACTGCCTCACCTGTCGAGAGCGGAGGAAGCAGTGCCGCTTTCCCCAGGCTGCAGGGAGCTGCAAGGAGCGTGGCTCCTACACTAATGAGGAAAAGGCTGGATCAACACGAGCCTCACCTGACTCCGAGCCCATCAGAGAGCTGAAGCTGCAGGGCAGCCAAGAGGCGGAAAGCCCAGAAAAACGGGCCCTCCAGACAGGAAGAGAAACAAGGCACCATGCGAGCGGGAAAGAAGGATTCAGGGGAAACTTTTACACACTGCCAGGACTAACTGTGGGCTTGTGGGGCCAGACACAAGGAGAGGGCTGGCATCGAACAGACTCATGTCTACAGACCTACACAGGGGCTCACGAGAAAATCCAGGGGCGGCAGGCTGGAGACAGAGTTCCTCCATGCTGTGGCTGCAGGAAAAGGGAAAACCCTGCCAGGGTCCTTTTCCCTCTATGCGAAAAAAAGCTTTACCATGCTGGAGGAGGAACAGCAAACCCTGTTGCTCCAAGTGCCCAGGTGAAGAACTGATATGGCTTTAGAACGGGTGACAGCAAAAGACTCTGCCCTCGCGGGGGGAGCAGAAAACATCCCTGGGCTCTATCAGAGACCCCTAAATGTTGGAAGAGACATAAGACTTTCCTGTGCAAGATCCACCATCAAGGCAGAGCTGGCTGCCACGGGGGTGGGGGTGGGGGGAGGTGCAGGACCACGGAGAGAGCCCCACCAAAACCCAGGAGCTCAGAGCCTAAGCCTGAAGCTGGACCAGATAACAGAGTACCTCCCCTTCAAAACCCTTCCTCTCTAAGCCAGTAAATCGAGCAGCAAGTAACAACAGTCTACCCCTGGGGGAGGGACAAGGGTGTGGGGACAAGTGTGTATGGGTCAGGAACAACGAGGAAGACCCTCCGGAAACTCAGCCCCATGCTAAGCACAAGGTGATGCTACAGGAATTAAAATGGGTGGTCATTCAAGTGACCAGAGCAATGACAGAACCCAAATATAGCCCAACTCATACCAGACTGACTCCCCTCCAATGCTAATGGCTTGGCAGAAAAAGGCAGGCCCATTTCCAAGCATAAAAACAAGTGACCTTTGTCCCTGGAGTCAGTACACCATGTCCAGCATTCAATCGAAAAGTACTACTTGTTAAAAAAAAAGGCCAGAAAAAGGAATTATTTCAGGTCAAGAGACAAGTCAACAGAATCAGACTCAAGAGAATTTAAAATAAGTCTGTTTCATATGTTAAAGAACGGCATGGGAAAGGCGGACAACATGCTTGAGCAGACAGGATATTCTGGCAGCAAGGTGAAAACTACAAGTGGAAATGCTAGAGGAAAAATGAAAACACAGGAACAGGAATGTGGAATGCTTCTGAATGTGGCTCACAGACCTGACTTTGTAGATCTGACACAGTGGAGGAAAAAATTAGTTAACCTGAAAAATGGTTAACGGAAATTTCCCAAGCCGAAACACAAAGAGAAAGAGTGAAAAAACAGAACACCCAAGAGCGGCAGGACGATACTGATCCCACACATACGTAACCAGAATCTCCGAAGGACGGAGAGAACAGGACAGAAGAGGTGTCTGAGGAGCCAACAGCTGACGATTTCTCCAAAATAATGAAAGGGAATTACCGTACGATCTCACTGATATGTGGAATTTCAGAAACAAAACAGAGGATCCTAGGGGAAGAGAGGAAAAAATAAAACAAGATGAAACCAGAGAGGGAGACAAACCATAAGAGACTCTTCATCAGAGGAAACGGACTGAGGGCAGCTGGGGGGGAGGGGCGACTGGGGGATGGGCATTAAGGAGGGCACGTGAGGTGATGGGCCCTGGGTGTGATATAAGACCGAGGAATCACAGAGCTATACCTCTGAAACCAGTAATACATTATATGTTAATTAATTGAATTTAAATTAAAAAGTGTTTTAAAAAAATAATGAAAGGCAATAAACCACAGAACCAAGAGGCTCAGAGAAGCCCAAGCAGGATAACTATCAACCCACAAACCAAAAAAATACATACCTGGATACATCAGATTCAAAGGGCTGAAAATCAGAGAAAGAAAATCTTGAAGGCACTCAGAAGAAAAAAGACCCACTCCACAAAGGAACAAAGAATTACAGCCAACCTTTCAACAGAAACTATGTAAGCCAGAAGACGATGGGGTGACGCCTCTGGAGTGAACGATACGAGGAGGGGGACCCAGGAAGGATGGGTGGTTGGGCCCATGCTTAGTGGATGAGTAGCATCTTGAAGATGAGAAGTCCTCATCAGGGAATTCAGAGGGAAGGGGAAGGAGCCCAAGGAAGGGGCGGGGAAGGGTACACCAGAGAGCGAGAGCAAAGGCAAGAACGGAAGAACTGGGCATGTTCTGCCAGTTCTATGTGGCCGGCAAGTAAGGAGGCAGCACAGGTGAGGTCCCAGGTCCCAGGTCCCAGAACAGGCTAGGAGTTTAATGTCGCCTGAAGGCAAAGAAGAGTCAGTGAAGAGGTCTAATGAGGGAGCGACCAAGGTCAGAGTTGCTTCTAAGAGGTCACTTCAGCTGCAGAGCAAGAAGCAAACCAACGGGGGGAGGCCATGCAACGTTCCAGGCAAGAGAGGAAGAATCCCAGGACTGCAGCAGGGGTGGAGAGGGGCAGACACATCTGAGAGCTTACCAGGTGCGGTCCGATAGGACAGCCACAGGCCACGTGTGGCTCCTGAGCACCCGAGACACAGAGACTGCCACTGAGGAACGGAATTTCCACTTGTATTGCATCTCATTGAACTTAAAAAGCCACATGTGGCCAGAGCTACTGGAGTGGGCGCACAGTCCTAACCTGTCACCTGAGCGAAAATGTCAGAAACGCGAAAATACTCAGTAGTGGACTGTTGGAGGAAGAAAACAGGACCTAATCACTGCTTTTACCACCAGAAATCCCCCGGCCCTGTGAGCCCCAGGTCCCCATCAGTGGGGGCAGGGAGGGGACAAATAAGTGGGCGCCAATCACAAAGTGTGTGTGTTAACAGAGGAGAGGCAGAAGTCGTCCCTGTCGAGGAGCAATGAGGAATCAGGGCGAGACCCTGAAGCTCGGGGGGGGACTAGGAGTCTCCTATTCCCCTGGAGTCAGAAAGACACTCCTCCCAGAGGCCCCTGCTTCCTTCGCTCTCCAGAACCCGGGGGGCAGTTCTTCAGGCTTTCTCTTCCAAGCCCAGGTGGCGGTAAGAGAGAGGTCCCCCTCGCCAACCCAGGAGCCTGGATGTGCCACCCTCTTCCCTGATCGGGAGGCCCCTTGATTATGGGCAGAGAGCCGGAACAAGAGCAAAGCGAAGGAGCAGGCGAAGGACAGAAACAGCAGGCGGAAAAGGCAAGACGAAGGGCACAGCTCCTCCGGAACGAGACCTCCTGGGAGACTCTTCAAACCCCTGCCCTCTCTTCCGGGGCACGGGACACCAACCGCCGCGTGCAAGAGCACTAGTGCCCTGTGTGGTACGGCTGAGAGGCAGGGGTGTGCATGCTGCTGTCAGGACAAAGGTGAGCTCTCGGCGGGGGGCAGGTCCCTCAACATCTCCCAGCCCGCTTCCTGGTCCATGCACTGAGGCCGTGAACAGCCTCCTCCCCGGGCGGTGGGGAAATGAAATGAGATGCCATATGTGAACACCTGGGACACACCCAGCCCGGAACAGGTGCTGGGCAAATGAGAGTGCCCATCCTCCCATCTCTTCTCCCACTCTTCCCGGGGCTTGTTCATCTCCACCATCTACAAGTAAAAACTGCACAACTCAGATGCTGGTTCTACCCCTTCCCCCCCCCCCCCCCCACTGGACCTGTATCGATCTACAAAAAGGAAACAATTACAAGAACACAAGGTTGTTCTGAGGCTCAAAAGAGGCAGACACTGGGAATGGAGCTGCAATCGGTAATCCCATCCTGCCTCACTTCAAGGTCCCAGGCCACCTCCTCCATGCAGTCCTCCAGTGATCCTCCTTCCTGGGCCCCTGAGCTGACCCCGTCAGTTAGCTTTCAGCATCAGGAGCCTGGCTTCCTAATGCCTCCACCAGCTCCTTGAGGAGAGTGTCACCACATTCACAACACTCCCCAACCCACCTCTCCTAGGCATGGTGACATGTGCATACAAAGGAAAGGAAGTCACCCACCTAGCCTGGGACCTGAGGCTCTCCCTCCAGCCTCCCCACCCCAAGCTGTCTTAAAATTTGAGACTCAAATGAATCCATCACATCCAATCCCCCCGTTTTTCATGGGCAAACCAAGGTCACCCAGGGACAGGCCCAGAACCAGGATCCAGGTGCTCTCACCCCTCAGCAGTGATTCACTTCTTCCCTCTTAATCAGCGACAGGAGAACGTGGATGCCTTTCAGGGCAGGTTGGAACCAAAAGGAAAATAGTATCAGGAGGCGGGCACTCTGGTCCAGCCAAGGAGCATATCCCAAAGCTGAGGCTCAGTGACTTTGGGGACCAGGAATCTGTTGGCAAAGCCAAAAGCAGTGCTCACCATCACCCACCACGGACAGTCGCGAGATGTCTATGGAGATAGACGAGTCGATTTAACACTATGACCGCCTTGGGATCAAAGAGGCTGTAAGAATGAATGATGATAAACCAGGACGGAGATAGAGAGAACAGTTCTCCCCAGAAGGCACAGTGCGCTCCCAGTATCTGGATCAGTCTGAACGGGTGTCATCCCAGAGAACTTCCGGCCATGGTGGAAGTTTCCCACATCCCTATAGTCCAACATGAGAGCCACAAGCTCCATGTGGCTCCTGAGCACCTGAGACATGGCAAGTGCTACTGAAGAACTGAATTTCCACTTGTATTTCATCTCGACTCATTGAATCTAAAAAGCCACATGTGCCAGAGCTACTGGAATGGGCGCACAGTCCTAACCTGTCACCTGAGCTGAAATGTCAGAAACACAGAAACGCTTCTAGAGCGTAGTGGAGTGTTGAGGGAAAAAACAGGATCTAATTACCACCAGAAATGCCCCGGCCCTGTGAACCCCTATTCCCCACCAGCGGGGCGGGGGGAGAGGACACGGGGCTCTACAAGCCCTTCCAGCTCTGACCACTTGCAAGGTCATTTCCGATCTCCCAGACCTGGTTTCCTGGCTACTTGTCCCGATCCTGGCACCAACACCCCGCAGCTGCTACCGGGACCCCAGCAGGCGGTAAGCTCAGCGAGGGTAGGCGGCAGACGGGACCGCCCTCTGCAGCCCATCACCTAGGAAAGCATCTGGGCACAACAGGGGAGTGAGGGCCGGCATGAGTAACAGGACCCTTTCTTGTGCTTGCCATGCGTCTGGCATGGGGAGGGCGCTCACGCATCATGCCGCTCTTCCTCACAGCTACCCAGCAAGGTGGTAAGGTGGTCTTCCCTGCCTCTGCGGAAACCACAGCTCCAAAGGGTGGCTGAGGACTTGGCCTACGGGATTCCGTAAGCGGCGGCTCACCTATTCCTAAAGGGTTCGGGTCCATCCCAAGCCGCAACCGGCTTGTGCTCAAGAAAGAGGCCCCCAAGACCCAAGGGCTGGGGCCACCTCAGCGACTGTGCAATTTAAGCCGCAAATTTCATGGCAGAAGAAACCAAGGCTCAGCCTCGCCCAAGTGCAATGGCTTGCTGGAACCAGCTCTTCTGCTGCCAGAGGCCACTGGCAATGACTTCCAGGGCCCTTTTCTCTGGCTGAGAGAAAAATCTTCACGGCAGACCTTGGAGACCAGTTTTCCACCCCTTGATCATTTCACGTAACAAACTTCACAAACAGTGGGGCAGAGAGAACGAAAGCCTTCAGAGGCACTGGTAAGAGCCTGGAAAGGCCATAAAGGCTGCTGGAAATTTTTTTTAAGTTTTAAAGAAGTGGCTCTCTAGGGCTGTGTGTGCAGGGACCTCACGAAAGGCACAAAGGTCTCAAGGCTACCACTGGGTTTTCTGTCACCAAGGGAAAGAGCCCTGTTTATTCTTCTTATTTAAAAAGTTTAGGGTGTGCCTTCATCTGTCTTTAAAAGATGCAAGTTACAAACAAGATTTGAGTTTGGGTCATCTAGAAAACTTCCTTAAACTAACATCTCATTCCCCATCAAGGTGCCCAATAAGGTCCCTGCAGAACCCAACCAGGCCCCCAATGCAGGGTCCCTCTAAAGCATCCCCACAAGCCCCAAGTACACAGCTTTCCAAGTGAGTCTCCTCGTCTGTGCCTCCTCCCCCACCAGCTTCTTAACTTCATAAAATGGAGGAAGGTACACAAACTACAATCTCTCATCTGCAATCCAAAAATCCTAAAGCTCACCCCAAACCAAGTTTTTCACAATTCATTTGCAGGCAAACCCTGACCTAAAATGACATGAGATAATTTTTAGTCTTTATTGCTCTCATTTTTAACGTGGGGTCCAAAGTACAGCCTCACACCCAGCTGGGGGGTCTTTCAGCTGTATGATATCTAAGGCTCTAAAGTCCAAAAAATGCTGAGTCCCCCATACCCATGGGGCTGTGGGGCCGCAGCAGAAGGAAAGCCCCTGGCCACGGCAAGCGCCGTGTGTGCATTTCCTCCCTTTCCCCCTTCCCAAGGACAGCCTGGAAGCACCTCCCCACCAACACGATTCCCCACCCCATCATCACTGAGGCCCCGTCCCCAACCTTCCTCAGAAGACCAGGCCTACCACTCAGGTGTCTGGGACCCTGCAACAGCTGTGAGAGCCTGGCATACAGCTCTTCCAGCAAGCTGCACCGCTGCTGATCCAACATGACCTCCAGGCTGGCCACCTTCTAGACCAGCTACAGACACACTGCCCAGTCTGGATTCAGGTGTCTCCCTCCTTCTCCAACACAGTGGAAACAAGGGAAACCCTCAGGTGTGTTCCAAGAACAGGGAAGCGGCCTCTTTTCCCTACAAACCTCAGAAGAGACACCACATAATGATCTCGTACATCAAGTCCTGGGCAGACCAGCCTGGCTTTAAATCCCAGCTCTGCCAGTTATCAGCTGTGTGACCTTGGACAAACCACTGCCCCTCTCTGAGCCTCACTGCCTAGACTGCAAAGTGAAGATGACCATCTCTACCTTACACGATTATCGTGAATATGAAGTCAGTTAACGCTGGGAAATGAATGCCCTGGGTCCTGCATGACGCTACCTGAGTGATGGAGACGGCCCTGAAACAAGGCAACATCGGGCATGCACTCTGAGCATGGCTGGTCCCATCCCCCACCCGGTGCCCACGCAGAAAATGAGGGACGCCTTGATGCCCGTTTTAACCCCCTTCCCAAATGATCACCAAGGCTTTGCACTCATCAAAGGCTGAACCGGGTCCAGGAACAGAGAGGTTAAGTGACTGTCCAAGGTCACACAGCCAGCTGGATAACGGGAGGGGATGCAGGGAGGGGTGGCGGCCCCGGGCCTGTCCTCCTGGCAGCTCCGGCCAAACAGGCTCCATCCCCAGGGGACGCCGTCCAGCCGTGGAGAGCCGGGCCCACCTCGGAAGGTCTCCGGCCTTGGTTTCCCCAAATGCCGGCTGACCCCCACCCCCACCCCGCCCGGTGGGGTTCCGGCCCCCCGCCCTCCCAGCCCCCGCCGGGAAGCCCCTGGCGCGGGCGCGCCGCAGAGCCGGGCGGGCGGGGTCCGCGCGGGGCTCACCGGACTTGGGGTAGGTGACGATCCACACGTCGCTGGGCCGCACCGGGAAGTTGGCGATCTCCTCCATCTTCCCGCGGCAGAAGGGCGGCAGCCGCACGCCGTGGAACTCGAAGTACTTGCTCTCGAACTCGCCCGGGGTGCTGGGGGTCTCGGCCTCGCTCTCCGCCATGCCGCCGCCGCCGCCGCCCGGCCCCGCAGCCGCGCCGCCCGCTCCCAGCCCGCCCCGCGCCCGCGCCCGCACCCCG
>NW_027397110.1:5101981-5103352 GCF_003265705.2 Callorhinus ursinus | reverse complement strand
CGCGGCGCTCCGCAGGCGTGACGTCACGGCGCCGCCCGGCCCGCGCCCGGCCCCGCCCCGGCTGCGCTCCGCGGTATGACGTCATGGCCCCGCCCGCCGCGCGCCGGCTGCCCTCCGCAGACGTGACGTCGCGGGGCCTCCGGGCCGGGCCTGCGCCGCACGGAAACGACGTTACCCACCCTGCGATGGACCAGCCCCCCGCCCACCTCCTCCTTGCGGCCCGCAGTCCGCATCATTCACCAACCCGCTGTTTCCGTCATTCAGCAAGCGCTCAACACATACTCACAAACGCTCCCTCGAGAGTGACCTTAAAGATTCATCTAACAAATATTTAGCGACCATCTGATCCGTACCAGGCACTGGCCCAGGTTCGCGAGATACATCAGCGAACAGCCCGGCTCTCTTGGAGCTTACATTTGTGAATAACCCAGATAATCTCAGGTGGTGATGGTGCTATGAATGATATGCTTCATAATATCCTGCGGGCGGAAGGGGGGAGTGTTAACTGCAGATTCCAGGGCCAACCCCAGACCTCAAGAGATAGATTCTCTTGGGATAGCGCCCCCAAATCTGCATTTAATAAGGTTCTTCTTTTTCATACTACAATTTGAGAAAAACCGAGTTCTAAAGAGGTTTTAGTATAACCCCTCATCCAGTCATTCACTCAAGAAATGTGTACTAAGCACCTACCACATGCCTGGGGCTGGGGGAACACAAAGATGAAAACAGTGGGGTCCAGGTCTAATTCTTTGAGTCTCGCTGTCCTGACTGTGGAAAAGGAATGATAATCTCTACATCTAGGTTCTATAGCTGGAAGGATGGACAGAGACAACTACACCAGCAAGAATACTGAGTAAAGCAGGTGGGCAGGACCTACTCCCTCTCTCTCTTGCTCTGGAATGATGTACTTGCACAGAGACACACACACATGAGCTGGGAGGCATGGGCCATGTGTACACGGTGGGCAGAGGGAGGAAAGAGCAATTAAGCTTGGCTCTGGAGGCTTGTGGGTGTCTTTACCAAAATGAAAGAGGACAATCCAAGCACCCGAGGCATTAACGATTAGGTAATGACACAGATCGCCAAAGCTGGAGGAAATGAGGGAATGAAAGAATGAATGTCCTGATGTTTCAGATGAGGGCTCTCACTACGGGAGAAGTCAAGGGAAATGGTTTTGGATTGGGATCTGAGGTATTGACATGAACTTACTGTTTTTTAAAATACCTATTTATCTTTGCTGAAAAGGTCTTTGGGTACTGGTATTCCAGTAATAACTAGACACACCCAGTCGCCAGATCTTGGTTCTTAAATACTTCCCCACCAAAAGGAACCAGACTCTCCCGGGGTTGGGGGGGCAGGGAGGACAATTCC
>NW_027397110.1:5054049-5101881 GCF_003265705.2 Callorhinus ursinus | reverse complement strand
TAGGGCGCCTGGGTGGCTCGGTTGGTTAAGCAACTGCCTTCGGCTCAGGTCATGATCCTGGAGTCCCGGGATCGAGTCCCACATCGGGCTCCCTGCTCAGCGGGGAGTCTGCTTCTCTCTCTGACCCTCCTCCCTCTCGTGCTCTCTGGCCCTCATTCTCTCTCTTGCAAATAAATAAAATCTTAAAAAAAAATGATGGGATAAGTCAAAAGGACAGAGGCTAGCTGAAAGGCCAAATTAGGAAAACTTTGTACATATTAGACAAAAATAGGAAACAGCTCCGGACACCTGGGTGGCTCAGTTGGTTAAGTGTCTGCGTTTGGCTCGGGTCATGATCCCAGGGTCCTGGGATCGAGCCCCACATCGGTCTCACTGCACAGACAGACCCTCTGCCAACCGCTCCCCCTGCTTGTTCTCTCTCTCTCTCTCTCTGACAAAATCTTTTAAAAAATAGGAACCAGCTCAAATTTCCATCAGTGATAGACTGGATAAATTGTGATATACAATGAAGATACTTACTACATAGGAATAAAAAAAGTGCACATGCATATTGTGTGTGTGTATGTTGGTGATGGTATATGTTCATTATTTCGTTAGTTTTCTATTACTGCTGTAAAGGGTTACTACAACCTCAGTGACTTAAGACAAAAGTTTATTATCTTAGAGTTCTATAGGCCAGACATCTAATAAGGGTGTCATATGCTAAAATCAAGGAGTCCCCAAAGCTGCGCTTCTTTCTGGAGACTCTAGGGATGGATTCATTGTCTTGCCTTTTCTAGCCTCTAGAGGCCGCCGCACTCCTTGGCTTGTGGCCCCTTTCTCCATTTTTAAAGCCAGCAATGGTAGGTCCAGTCTTGCTCACATTATAGTACCCTGACATCGACTCTTCTTTTTCATCCTTCTTCCACTTTTAAGGACTCGTGTAACTACATTAGACCTACCCAACAATCCAGGATAATCTATATTAAGGTCAGCCAACCAGCAACTGTAATTCCATCTGCAACCTTAATTCCCTCTAACGTGTAGCATAACATATTCATAGGTTCTGAGGATTAGGGTGCAGACACAGTGGGGAGAGGAGTGTGTTATTCTACCTACTTCAGTTGTATTATTTGAAACTTTTCTATAGGTTCAGGTTTTTTAAGAATAAAACTCTGAAGAAAAACCTTTAAAATAGATAACCCTGAGGATTCTACCTAAAAAGCTACTAGAATTAACGAGTTTATCGCGATCACAGGATACGAGGTCAGAAAGCAAAAATCAATGCCATTTCTACATACTACCAACAAACAATTACAAATTGAAATTTTAAAAATATCATTTGCAATAACATCAGAAAATATTAAATGACTTAGGAATACAGCTAAGAAAATATGTGCAAAATTTGCATAACAGAAGCTACAAAACACTGATGAGAGAAATTAAAGAGAACCTAAAGAAATGGAGACATATACCCTGTTCATGGATTGGGAGTCTCGACGTTGTTAAGACGCGCATTCTCCTCAGATTCATCTCTAGAGTCTGTACAGTCCCAGGCAAAATTCCAATGGGATCTCTTGTTCTAAAGTCTATATGGGAAAACAAAGAACCAAGAATACTCAAAACAATTTTGAAAATGAATAGCGAAGTTGGAAGGCTCATACCGCCTGATTTCAGGACTTACTACAAAGCTATTTATCTTAAGGCTATAAATCAAAACAGGATGGGATTGGCATAAGGACAGACATATAGATAAATGGAACAGGTTAGAAAGCCCAGAAACAGACACACACAGAGATGATCAATTGATTTTTGACAAAAGTATCCTTAAGGAGCAGCAAACAGAAATTTCTTGGGAGCCCAAACTGTCCACCAAGGCCTGGTCTACCCCATGGGTAGTGAAGGCCCCATCTCTGGAGGTGTGGAAGAGGCTGGATAGCCTTTCGTCCTGAACAGACCCCTCCTAACAAAGGTGGATGCAGAAGTTCTCTGCCCCAGATGGCTAAGGCTGCTGAGGCGGAGGGAGGAGGTTGCTGTCCGAGGTGCTGAATGCGCACGGTTCACCAGATCCTGCTGCCCTCCTGATCTGGGATCTGGGATCTGGGATCTGGGATCTGGGTTCCGGGATTAGGATAGCCACGACTCTCCATGGCCCTGATTTTGCTTGTTTTCTGTTCTGTTTTGATGTATGTTTTCCATTTGCATGTGCTATCCAATTTTTAAGGTTAAGTACTTGTTTATTATGGAAATCTCAAACATACACAAAACTAGAGAAAAGGGTTAAGTGAACTTCTGTGAACTCATCACTCAGTGTCAGCTGTTATCAATCCACGTTTCATCAGCTCTCAGTCACCCCTCCCCACCCAGATTATTTTGAAGCCAATCTCACGTATTATTTCATTCACAAATATTTCACTACAGATCTCTAAAAGGTAAAAACTCTTCGAAACACATGTTCCCAATATATTAACACAGCTAAAAAGGAATGAATGTTCCTTAACATCACTAAATACTTGGTTAGTTTACAAGACTGGATTTAAGGGTGGCATTCAAAGTTCAGAGGGGTTGAGCTATCTTCCTGGAGATGCCCAGTGTAGCCAGAACTTAGTGCTGGGGCAGAGATCACCCCACTAGCATCACGTGATCCCAGCCTCAGTTTAGCACATACCAGCCTGCTTGGCACAGATGACATTAAGCGAGCCTGAGGCACAGACTGCTGGCTCCGGCAGGTAGTCACACTCACATAGTGGCCCCTGAGGACACCAGTGCCCAGGAACTACAGGCTCCAACCACACTCCTGCCCAGACAGATGTCTAGATCAAAATCAATTACATCAGAATCCCTGCAGAAGACTCCTCAGTATTTCCAACCAGCATTCTAGCGTTCAGACAGAATGGAACCACGGCCTGACCTGGGTTTGAATGCAACTGAGATATTCAACCAAGTAAGCTAGAAACATTTAGTGACATGCTGCTTCAGAGAAGGAGAATGATGAAGAGGAAGGTGGCAGTGGCCAAATATCCTTCTCCATCTAAGACACAAAATAAAGCAATGGGGGCAAAGATGGCCCTAGGGCAAGTCCCAAAGAACCAATGAGAGGGGAGGTGATAAAGGGAGGTCTGTTTGCCCCTGGAAATAGAGGTCCATGTCCTTGATAGGGGACAAAGGACAGGGGAACAAGAATATTCTCAGAGGCCTCCTGAGCATCTAGATCCTCAACCTGGAGACCCAGGTGACCAGTCCTCCCCTTTCCACAGGCAGAGGAAATCCCAAACCCATCACCTGGCAACGGGACAGGGCATCCCAGCTCTGGGTGGAGAGAATCCTTGGGGCTTGGACATCACCTGACTCAAGGTAGAACAGCCCCCTTCATGACAGCAAGAGGGGACAGAAGTGAGCTCAGCCCCAGTGGACCCTAGATCCTAGAGATGAGCAGGGAGGTGGACCCTCCTGCAAGTCCTCCCTCTCTCTGCCTCTTCTCTCCCTTTCAACCTCCCACCCCCACCCCAGCCCTCCTATGCTCCACTCACCCACTCTGCACTCACCTTTTTGCTTCCCTGCTCCCAACCCTCAAATGACTGCCCAAATCCAACGTCCTGATCACTGTAACAGTGGCCTCTGTGACCCAGCCTCTGCCTGCCCTCCACCTGCCCCATCGCTCACAAGGCTCCGGCCACACTGGCTACCTTGTTTCTTAAATACATCGACTGCATTCCTATCTCAGGGCCTTTGCACCTGCTATTCCCTCTGCTTGCAAAACTCTTCCCCCAGCTCTTTGCCTCTCACCTGAGGCCTCACCCCCGACATCATCTTCCAGAAGGGGGCCTTCCTGGACCACTGATCCAGGGTCGCTCCCACCCCACCCGACCGCCATCGTGTCCACCGTCTTTTGCTCTCCTCACGGCACTGCTGCTCCTCAGATGATCTTATTTTCAGTTCCCAGTTGGCTGTTTAGCATCTGCTCCCCCACCGCAACCCACACCAGAATGTAAGCCTTGTTCACTGTTGTGACCCCAGAGCCTACAAGGCATTAAGCAAAAATCGAATGAATGAATGGATGAACGAACGAACGAATGAATGACTCATTATCTCTTTTGTTCGGATTTATTCCTTTGCTCCCTTTTTCCCTTGTGCGTGCCTCCAGTTCCCCACCCTCCCCATCCCTGCTCGGGCTGAGTGCCTCCTAAGGGCCTGGCCAAGACACAGTGTGGGTTCTGCTCTGAGGACAGGAAGGGGATCCGCTCCCAGGAGAGGCTGGGGGGGGGGCTGGTGTCCCGGTCTCCTCTCTGCCTGAGAAAGAAAGGGGCCTGGGAATGGGCTGTGTGCAGGTACGACTAAGGAATAAGGGGGTAGTGCTATGGTGCTGGCAGCCAGGGGCCCTTGGACAGTCCAATGGGACACATGTGGGCAGAATTCTGAGAAGATTTTGATCCCCTTCTCTCCTCCCACCATCGATCTCCTGCTGGGGGCTCCCCGCTGGATGTACCCAGTAGGAAGTCAGAGATCAAGGTTGCAGGAATGAGGCAGACCATGAGGGTCACCCTGCAGCGAGTGCAGGACAAAGTAAGTCAGAGAAAGGATGTGAGGGGAGGCACACCCCAACCCATCATTTCCATTTGCCTTCCAATCACTGACACTTTCTCTGTCTTCTGTAAAGTGCTCTGCAAACATCTCGGCAAAAGCACTGGAACCCTGCTTCTCGGCAGATGCTGCCCCCGAGCCCCCAACATGGAAATTCAAGAACCAAGATGTATGTCTCAGCTCCTACCTTACTTTTTCCCTCTGATGACAGGGTGACCTGGACACAGCGACCAAGGGACATACCAACAGGTTGGGCCTCTCCCAAAAAGAAATCGTCGGGCCCCCAGGAGCTGGCTCCAAGGAACAGGGGCTCCAGAGGGGCTGGTGGGGCCTCTTCTGGCTCCTGGGGGCCACACGGTCCCACAGTCAGGGACAAGAGTCTGCGGGGAAAGGGAGGCTGCTCAGCAGACAGCTCCACACTGGGCTCTGAGCTCCGGAAGACTAGTCAGGACTCGAGGACTGGGGCCAGATCTGGGCACAGGATGAGGGCTAAGACAAGGACCAGGGGAGGCCAGTTTGGGCTGGCCCTGCTCTGTGCCCCTCAGGCCTGATGGGGAGGTCTGGGCTCCTTGGCCAGGTCCACAAGAAGAGACGCCCCAGGCTGGAGCAGGCTGGTAGTGGGCAGGCTGCGGAGGAAGGAAAAGCCAGTGAGTGAAAGGTTTTAGAGCCCGGGGACGGGCAAAGGGCAGGGTGAAGCCCTGTGGGGGCAGCCCTCGCATTCGGTAAGCCCTGGGTCACTCTTCTCCCGGATCCCGCCAGGAGGAAAGCCCTGAGACCCTTACACTGGCCACGCGGAGATGGGCAGGAAGGTTCCAGGGTTGGCCATCAAGTGGCTTGGAAGGACGCCACGGTCTCTAGCCAGGTGGAGGAGAGATAGGCAGCCCCAGCCCAGGCCCCACAGAGCACAGGGAGGGACCTCTGGAAGGCTGTTGGAAGGGCCCATGGGGATCTGGCTGAGCAGGGAGATGCACTTGTCCTCTGGGAGCCGGTCTTGCAGACTGACCCATGTGAGAGGCCAGCTCCAGCATCCAGGCCCAGCACCGGTCTGGCCCACAGCAGTGACCAAAGCTATGCCAGAGGCTGCATGGGGAGGCTGGAGAAAAGGACACGGATGGCGTAGACGGCCTGTCCAGGGTCTAGAAAAACAGTGGTGCCTTGCTCCCGAGGGGAGGCCACACCCGCTCCGCCCCAGGCCCATCCCCCGGCCTCACCTGACCAGCCGGGGGAGCTGGTCCTTTGACCTGGAGTAGATCTCGAGGGCCAAGCCCTGCAGCACACCCCACATCCACCACAAGTCAGCTGGCAGATCAGGCAGCCATGCCACCAACCTGGAGGAAGGGGCGGCAAATGCTTCACTCAGCTAAGCCTGAGTGTGTGGCCCGGCCAAGCCCACCTTCTCCACGGGCCCAGAGCAGAGCCAGGGGTCCCTGCACTGGAGGACCTGAGGCACCAGGCCTGAAGGAAGTGGAACAGAGGTGAGAAGAGCCCACCGCAGAGCTGGTTGTAACTCCGCAGGGCACAAGCGTGAAGCCCACAGCAGGGAAGGGCAGGGCTCTGGGCCCAGCTCCCCTGCTCATCAGCTGTGTGACCTGGGCAGGTCAGGGAACCTCTCTGAGCTTCAGCTTCCTCGCCAGCCAAAAGAGGACCACCACCTTGCCTGCAGTTCCTAACCTCCTCCCTCTCTCTGTCCCTCCTTCCCTTCCCCAGACCTGCCCCCCTTACTCCACAGCCCTCCATCCACTCTCCCCTGAGCAGCCGGTGACATGCCTGAAATATACATCCGATCACAGCCCTTTCTTGCTCAAAACCCTCCTGTGGCTCCACACCTGGGTCCTGTGGGGTCAGCAGAGGACCAGGTCATCCAATTACAGCAGAGATAGGCCCTGGCTGAGCACCATCTCAGACTCACTGGACACAGCAGGGCCTCCCCTCAATATGCTGCCTTCAGCAGAGCCTCTCAACCAGGACCTCAACCAGGCAGACAGGCCACAGGGTGGAGTATGAGAAGCAAAAACATAAGCTAGACCATTACCTCCCTTGTTCTGGACTGTCTGTCTCTATTATTACAACCTACATGTTGAGCATGTAGGTTACAAAAAAAAAATGCTAAGTCTGAATTTCCCTGTGGTCTGGACAGGTTTCTCCATCAGTGCTCATATACGGATTTTTTTTTTTTTTTTTTTTTTTTTAGCTGAAAAGTTCAGGCTTTGCCCTTATCCTTTTTGACTTCAATCTGCGGTTTCAATCTAACAGCTCAGCATGAGGAGAATCTGAGTTAGCAGAAAGCTCTCTCCTGGCTTTGGGCCACTGGCAATTACAGCAGCCGGGCTGATCCAGTCATTAACTCAGCGTGGAACAAAACAGAGAGACCTGTGGCTCACTGTCATAGACCTTTTTGGGAATAAAAAATTTAAAAAAAATAGAACTCTCCCTATGACACTTCTCTACTGAAACCCTTCGCTGCCTTCCCACCACTGTTGGGATAAAGACCATGCTCCTCATGTGACTATAGAGCCCTGCCTGTCTAGCCCGCACCAGCCACTGCCACACCACCTCACCATCTTATTTCCTCTGCCTTCTGCCCCAGGACCTTTGCACATGTCGTTCCATCCCTCTGGAATGCTTTTCCCTTCCTCTTTGCCTAGTGGACTCCTACCCATTCTTCAGATTATAACTCAAAAGTTACCTTCTTTAGGCAGCCTTCCCTGACCAGATAGCCCCTAGGGCGAGCTATCTCAGTTCACGGCCAGTGTAGACCTCTTTTAGGAATCACAGCCAGTATAGACCTCTCTGGGTATCTCTAGGCAGAGGTGTGATTGCACAGGTGAATGTGTGATGGTTCGTGGGCTGTGAGTTCCACAAGGCCAGGGCCTGGGTCTGAGTCAGGGCTGCCTCCCTATCCCCAGCCAAGGCTTGGCCCCTGGGTAGGCCCTCAGTATAACTATTGGTGGAGTGAATGAACAAACAGTGCCGAGTGACTCATTAATCAGCAAAGTTAGAATGGTTAGTGAGGGCTTAACCACAACCAGTCAGCCCTGGAAGCGCCTTGTTTTATAGAAAAGAAGCTGAGGCCCAGAGAGGTCAAGAGACCCAGCCCAGGCCACACAGCTAATCAGAACCAGACCAGCCCCCAGAGTTATTTCTCCAGAAACAGCACATTTCCTCTGAGGCTCTACCAGGTAGAGCAAAGGGCCAAAGGTCCTAGAGACAGGCGAGGGGCCAGAGCATTGACCAGGAGGCCCCATTTCCGATCCGTCGGTCACAGCTGCTACATCATCTCCCCACCAGTCCCATCCTGCAGAGGAGACCCCCTGAGACTCCTCTGGGTTGTGCAACCAGCACCAAGCAGCCCGGGGAGGCCAGCCAGGCTCTGCCCACCCAGCGGGCCGGCTGCCCCTCCTGCCCTGGGCACTGGTCTCCACCACAGCCCTGATGGCAAGCCAGGCCCTTCCCAGGACCCCCGGCTGAGCCTCACCTTCTGCTCCGGAAGTAAACGTACTCGAAGGGTAGTGTGTAGGGCAGCAACAAGTAGGTCAGTGCCCGCCCAAGGCCCGACCGGCAGAAGCGCGCCCAGGTGCTGGGGTCCCGCACACATGCTTTCTTCAGTGCTACGAGAGAAACCGGGGCATGACCGCCCACCCCTCCAGCCAGGCCCTCACCATTACCCTTAGGGCAGGTGGCTGAACCCCTTCCCACCTCACACAGTCCACAAACTATGCCCACCCCCCACCCCTAGCTGCAGAGAAAGAGACAGCATTGACCGAGCCCCTAGTTTGAGCCCGCAGAGTTCTGGGCACTCAGCTTGTGCTCTCTCCTTATGGTCCCCAAACTGGCAGGGCGTGCCCCTTTCACAGACGAGGAGACTGAGGTTCAGAGTAGGGAAGTGACTTGCCTGAATACCAGGCCAGGAAGTGGCAGGGTCCCCAAGACGGACCCAAGGACTCAGGTTCCCCGAGCTCTTTCCATGTCTCCCGCTGCTCTGCAAAGTCTTGCGCACCCCCCCCAAGATGGGCCATGTGCGCCCCCGTACCTCCCTTGATGACAGCAACACATCAGGGTTATGAACAGCAGCAGCTGCGGGAAGGACAACAACCCCTTTCCGAGCCCCCACCCCCCATCCCCTGAAATGCCCAGGGTACCAAGGACTGGCATCCTGGCCAGGGCAGAGCCGGAGCCCAAATCCTCGTCTTCAGACCGTGGCTCGGCCTCCAACCTTGACTCTGGCTAGTGCTGTGGAGAGACAGCCGCTTGGAGGGTTCACGGATGACACAGCACGAAGACCCGCTCCTCGTTCCCCTGCCATGGGTCCCAGGCTGAGTCCCTCCCCTTCCCTGAGCCTACATTCCCTCCTCTGAAAAGTGGGGCTCCTGGCAGGCCCCGCCTCCCAGGCAGGTGGGCCAGGATTAAGGGAGGTCTGTAAGGGCCGGTCTGCTAACTAACTCCCAGTCCCGGGGCATGCTGGCGGTTGTGCCCCATCACGGAGACGGCTCTCCGGTGCTGCCATGTGGCCGTAGGGACGCCGCCTCGGCTCCCGAGCTCCAGCCTTGGCCCTCAGGGGCTCGCCACAGATCCAGGCCCATTTCTGCAGGCCCTGTATGGTCTCTGGCACGGAAAGAGGTGCCCTCCCTGTCCCCTTCGCCCACCCACACTGTCCTTGCTCTAACCTCAACCACCATCAGCTCTCCTCCCAGTCTCCCCCCGCCCCCCGCCCAGCCGGTCCCCTCCCAGCTAGGTGCGGTAAACGCCGGACCTACCCTTCAGAGCAGTAGTGAACCCTGAAAAGGAGGGGTTGCGCCTAGTGAGCCGCCCCCCCCGGTGGCTCCCCATCCCTCTCCTGCTGCTTTCAAAGCCACCTGCCTGACCCTCCCAGCCTCTGCGACCCTGCCCCTCACCCACGACACTGCCCCCACCAAACCCAGGACATTTGCACACGCTGCACCTTCTGCCTGGCCGACTCCTCCTCTCTGGTCTCACTTCGATGCTGTTCAAACCCACGTCCCCGTCACCATGACACACGCCCAGACCCTTCTGCCACTGCAGTTGTGACTTCGGGGTCACTAAGCAGGAGAGCAGACCAAATGGCTCAGAGCGGAACTCCTGCTTGGGCTATTTGTTAGCTGTGTGACTTTGGACAAGTCACTTAACCTCTCTGTGCTATGGTTTCCTCATCCCTATAATGGGGACAATCCAGTGCCGTCCTCAGAGTACTGGTGGGAGAGTGAAATGAGTCCATGTCCACGTGGAGAGTCCAGAACCTTCTGGGTGTGCCTCTCTCACGTCCCTATGTACTTCCTGCCCTTCCCTGGGCCGTGGGCAAAGACCTGGCTTTCTGAGGCATAGATTTGGGTTTGAATCTCCCAGCTGCCTCTCTGAGCTTCAGTTTCGTCGTCAGTGAAATGGGGTAAGGAAAACACGTAGGCCCACGGTTGTGGTGCGGAGTGAATGCCACAGCAGGTAGAAAGGCCCTAGCACCACACTTGGCACTCAGTAGGTGCTCAATAAAGGGAGTCCTATCCTCTCCCGGCCCCTGAGCACCAGCTGGGCAGGGTCTCTGCTCCCCGCCCAGGCCCCTGTGTGCAGGGCATGGGGTAGGTGAGCAAGTTCATGAAAGCAAAGGCAGTACCGGCCTCCAGCTCCGGTGAGAGCCGCTCAAAGTCAGGCACATCCTTGACCAGCACATTGGGCACCGCCCAGTTGAGAGACAGGCCCCCCTTCTGGCCTCTGTCATGGCCGGCATCCTGGTTCCCATCGGCTGGGGCTGGGGGCTCCTTCGACACCAGCATCCAAAGCATTGGTTCCTTGGTAAGTCCTGGGTCAGTGGAGAGAGAGATATGACTGGTCAGCACGTCCGGAGCCCCCTGGTGGTGGTGACACCCCCTGGCTCTCCATGCCACCCATCCCCCTCGATCCCCAAACCCAGTTCTGGGGACGTGCTTGCTGCAGGATGTACCCACGGCTCCCCCTGAATGACCTCTTCCTGCTCTCCCCTGACCCTTCTCTGCTCCCCATCTCCTGTGCACTTTCTAGCGGCGCATCAGAGCCCAGACCCTGAAGATACAGTCCAAGGTTCAAACCCTGAGGTCAACACCTGTTCACTAGGTGATCTAACTGCCCCGTGCCTCGGTTTCCCTCTTTGAGAAAGGAGAAAACGACAATCTGCTTCATGTGGTTGTTCTGGGAATTAACCAAGACAAACATCTAAAGCTCAAGCCCAGATCTGGGCACGTGTTAAGCGCTCAGCAAACTCTTCCTGCTGCTCTGTGTTTGGGGTAAACAACATGGTTCTGGAGCCAGACGGCCTGGGTTCAAATCTCAGCCCTACCATGCGAAGAGCACTGGAGGACGTCCAAACTCTCCAGCTGAGAAGACCTCTGCAGCCCACCGTCCGAGGAGCTCACGCGCGCGCGCGCGCACCCTCCTGAGGCCACACTGAGTCATGTGCCCCAAAGGTGCTTGGCTCTGCTCCTTCTCACCCATCTTCCCTCTGCTTGCAATGCCCCCTTCCTTTCCATAGTCTTCATAACTAGTCAAAGCCCAGCTTATCTGTTGCCGCCTCCAGGAAGGCCTCCTTGCCCACCTGCCAGGCTGGGTCAGGTGCCCCCTCTGAGCATCCCCTCCATCTCCATGGGGAGAGGTCTCCCCACACCAGTCTAAGAGCAGCTCAAGAGCAGGACGCACGGGTGATCCTCTCTGGGTCTCCAGCCTCCAGCTGAGGCCAAGCATAGAGCAGAGGCTGACGGAGAGAATGAGCGAGCTGAGGTCCCTACACACGCAGACACCCGGAAAGCAGCATCTACTTGGAGGCGCGGCGACTATGAGGGCTGCCACCTACCACGTCTCTCCAGAAACTTGAGGGCGTCCAGGTAGCCTTGTCTGCAGCTGTCTGCTACTACCTGCCAAAACACAGGTCAGAGTAGGATGGGGAAGGCCTGGACCTGCCCCTCGAGCTGTGGTCACAGGCCAGAGACCTGTCTTCCACAGGAAGCAATCCCCGCCCAGCCCGCGCTCCCTAAGAACCCCCTCAGCAGGGCTCCAGGACCCCAGTGCGGGGCGGGGAGGGCCACGGGACTGCAGGCAGGACGAGCTCCCCCCTCTAAGACTCCTTGGTGGCCACTCTCGCTCCAGACACTCCGCTCTCCGGTCTCAGTTCTCTCCTCTGGAAAGTAGGATAAGCAGGCCTGGCCCAGGACGCCCGGGGACGGCCTGGTTCCCGTGGGTCAATGCATGGTGGTGGCCTTCGCCCTTTGATGTTCATTTCCAGAACCAGCCTGAGATAGCAGAGGAAATTGGGGGCCCACACCCGCCTGTCTCAATCAGAGCTCCCCTAGTGGGGAAAAGGCACCTGCAGGTCCAGAAGGCAGCTCTGCCTTCCCTTGCCGTGTGGCCTCAGGATGGCCACGCCACCTTGAGAGCGACAGCTTCCTAGTCTCTAAGATGGCGCGGAGATTTTCCGTCCGCCACACAGGTATAGGGAAGACCAAAGGAAATGAACATGATCTTGTTTCATAGATTATAAAATACTACGGAACTGAGGTGCTTGGCTGGTTCAGTTGGTAGAGCAGGGGACTCTTGATCTTGGGGTCATGAGTTTGAGCCCCATGTGTGGCGTAGAATTTACTTAAAGTAAAAAGACAAAACACTACAGAACCACGGAACGAATGAAGGAATAGGGAGGGGCCAGGGCACGGCTGGGGTAGAGGAGCAGGTTATGGTGATAAACTATTTGTTGTCAAAGTACTCGTTTTCCAGAAATACCAAGGGACTAAAACAAGAAATCTAGGTCTATGGTCCCTTTTTGTCTGTCCTTATGCCTCGCCTCCATGGGGATGGTAAATTTGGCCACAGTCTAGGGCAGTGGTTGAGAGCATGGGTCTAGGCTAGCTGAGGATTTGAAGTCTGGCTTTGCTGCTTCCAGGCTGTGTGACTTTGAACAAGTTGCTTAACCTTTCTGAGCCTTGGTGTCCTCCCTCGAGAAACAGAGATGGTACTGGCACCTTCTCACAGGGGCTGACCCTGAGGAATACCAGCAGAGGCCCGGCTCACACCCCAGCTCAGCGGAGTTGGTGCTAGCATGCCTTGATGTGGGGCCAGTCCTAACTCAACATTCATGCAGGCAGGGGAAGAATAGTAAGGACACAACTTGAGCCCCATGTTGTCGGTTCAAGAACGTGGCTGTATGATTCAGAACATGTGTCCTAACTGCCCTGAGGTGGAGGGAAGGTGTGGGGACATAGCCTGACTCACAGGACCCTGGATCGTGGCCAAGCCTCTAACACCTTCAAGGTGGGCACCAGGGCCAGACCTACCTCAGGGCTGGGGGCTATGAGGCAGACGAACCCCAGGAAAACGTTCTTCTTGGAGATCTGGAAACTGGCATTGAAGGCATTCAGCTCATGCATGCTGGCCGAGGTGCTCTGGGGGCAGATGTCCACTGTCCCGTGGAAAGGGGACACAGTGATGGTGGAGGAGGAGTCCGCAAAGGGCAGGTTGTTGCTCAGAGCCCCGTCAATATAGCGCTGCAATTCAGGTGGGCTGCCTGCTCAGGATGCCCTATCCTCTCCCCGCACTGCCATGGGGCCACCGGCTGGAAGTGGGCTGCAGCCGGTGACCTCTGGCTGCCCCTGAGCCCCTAGGACCATCTAGCCCAGGACGCTCTGAACACCACCCCCCCAAGAGCAGAGGGAGGGCCCTGGCACACAGTAGGAGCTCAGGGAGCACAGTTCCCTCCACCCACACGCCTTTCAGCAGAAGGTACACTGGGTCCCCAGAGCACGGGGCAGGGATTCAGTCATCAAACCCCCAAAGTGCACTTACCTCCCCTCTGAATTCGGGGGGAATTGTCCCACAGTAGAAAGGAAAGTATAGGGTGCAGACCAGAGCCTGGGAAAACAAGTCAGCGGAAACACCATTATTCACGCTCCTGGTGTCCAGAACCTACTCCGGGCATGGTGTCTAACCCCAGAGCTGCCTGTGAAGTTTGTTGGCATTAGTCTTGTGTTCAGGGAAGGGAAACGAGGCCCAGAGAAGTGGTCATGTCCCAGCCAAATTCTCAAGGTTAAGAAGGTATTTGAACATAGGCCTGTTATGACAGCCGCCCTCCAATTCCCGCTGATGGGTCCTTGCTCACTTGAGACTGCTGCTGGGTCGTCCCCCCCCCCCCCCCCGCCAAGGGCAAACGGAGGCACCAAGGACCATTTCTCCATCACCCAGGAATTCTTCACCAACAATCTAGGTATGTCTCCCAAAGTGTGTTCCCTGGACAGTGATCCAACCAGATGCATCTCAAACAAGAAACCCTGACTTCGGGAGGACTGGGTGGCTCAGCCGGTGAAGTGTCTGCCTTCGGCTCAGGTCGTGATCCCAGGGTCCTGGGATCGAGTCCCGCATCGGGCTCCCTGCTCAGCGGGGAGTCTGCTTCTCCCTCTGCCCCTCCCCTCCTTGCTCGTGCGCGCTCTCTCTTTCTCACAAAATAAATAAAATCTTAAAAAAAAAAAAGGAAACCCTGATTTCTTTATCCATTTGGAAAACACTGTCCACTCTTCCCCATAGAGTCTCTGACAAGTCCAGCAATGAAAAAGATGCTTAACATATTAACATTTGGGGCTCGAGAGTTCTGTCTTGGAAGTGAGGGATGGTGTGGGAGGCAGCTGTCCTGTACATGGTGGGATACTTAGCAGCATCTTTGGCCTCTACCCACTAGGTATCAGTACTTTGTGCACACATGCACGCACACACACACACACACAGAAATGTGACAACCAAAAATGCCTCCAATGTTGCCAAATGTCCCCAGGGGGAAAAATCACCCCTGGTTGAGAACCACTGACCAAGGGCTTACCAAACTCATGGAGCATAGAACCTTGACTTGCAGTCTACTTGGAAATATCCCTCCAACCCTCTCTGGGAGATGCGAAACTCATCCTGGCTCTAACCAGTTGGAGATGCAAGTGGGAGCCTCATTCCCACAGATTAATGATAACAGTGACAGCAGCTAATGTCTACTGAGCACCTATTATGTGCCAGGCCCTGTGCTATGTGCCATACAGGCAAAGATGCTGGGATAACCTTGAGGGTCCCCAACCGGCTTCCCCGAGAGCCCACAGACATCAGCTTGCATGAAGGGACTGGCTCCTCTCCTGCACACACTGAGAATCCCGATCATCACAGACCCAGCGATAGTCCCCACACTGGGTGCTGGGGTCAGCAAGATGAAGCAGATTCTGCATCACGGACCCCAGTCTTGAGTGGAAGGCACAGACCCTGATAAGGATGGGTAGCAGGGCTCCGGACCTCCCTCCCTGACCGTGTGGCTCTCTGTCACGACCTCCTGTTTTATAACAATACTGGATCGTTTCCTAATCCATTGTGGGCAGGCGCCTCTCTGGAAAAGCAGGGGCCCTGAGTACAGAAGCTGGACTTTGCCCCCTCCCCAGCCATTCCCTTCTGTGTCCAGCCGAGGGGTCTTCCCAAAGCAAGACGGGAGTCTCTGTCATCACCTTCTGGCCCCTCTGTACCGCGACTCTCCCATTTGTAAACAAACCCAAGCCTCAAGTGACACCCCCCCCCCAACTCCCTGAAAGGAGTGTCTGCCTCTGGGAAGCACCCGGAAGTCACCGTAGAGATGGAGCCCACTCACCTGCCTCTAGGCCCTGGGTCCCACCACATGCTCACCTGGATGACTTCATCGCGGGTTGTGAAGTTGGTGACTATGACGTTGTGGCCATCGGGCCACCGGGTCAGTGAGATGCCCAGCTTCTGGGAGGCCAGGATATGAATGTTGGAGGGCAGGCTGTCCTGCAGCTGCTGCCTGATGTGCTCAATGGGTGCGAAGGCAGGGTGGAAGATGCCCAGGCTCAGCTGCTCCACCTGCTTGACCATGCCCAGGAGATGGGAGCAGCAGAAATCTGTGCGCATGGGGAGAGGAGAGGGTCCTCAGTCACCCAGGGGGCCTGCCCACATCTGTCCAACAGACTTGACCTCCCCCGGGGGGGGACCGTCTTCCCCTCTCCAGCTCAGAATATCTGTCCCCAGCCCTACGTTCAAATGCTCTGTCCACCGTTTGATCTTGGGAACAGTCTCCCCAGCTCTGATCAGTCCTCTGCGAAACGAAACGAGGGTAACCATACTCCTCAGGGTTCTTATGAGGGTCCCATGGGATCCTGCTGGATGTAAAGGGCACAGGGCAGAGCGCCGGCACGCCCCTCTCCGCGCCCTACCTCCCGCGTGGAGCCCGCGTCCCCCCGCAAGGCCCCCCAGCCCGCGCCGTCCCCCACGCACCGACGGACTTGCCCGCGATGAGGCAGACGGCGTTGAGCGCCCCTGACGAGGAGCCGTAGAAGCGGCGGGCGCCCTGGAGGAGGTGCGGGGCGCGCTCGCTGAGGCAGCGGGTCACGCCCACATGGTAGAGCCCCAGGAAGCCGGCGCCTGAGAAGGACAGGCTCCAGCTGCCCTCGTCCTCGTAGCTGCGCATGGCGGTGGAGCCTGCCGGGATGGAGCGCGGCTCCCTGGCAGTGGGCGCTGGAGGAGGGAGCTGGACGGGCGGCCCAGGACGAAAGGGTCGGGCGGGAACCCGGCCCCGCCCTGCGCTGCGTCACCCGCCACCGCAGCCAATGAGGTCCCCGGGCAGCGACGCCCCGCGGTGTGCCAGCTCTCTAAGGGGGGGGTGTACCCTGGCGTCGCCCCCGCACGCCTGCTGGGGGGTGGGTCACCGGCCGCGACTGCGGGGTGACCCGCCGCAGGGGAGCGGCACCGGCTCTCCGCCTGATCGGTGGTAGCAGAAGCATTATTCCCGCCTTCATTTTACAGATGGGGGAACTGCGGGGCGGTGAAGGAAAGTGCTAGCCAGGAAGTGGCAGACACCTGGCACAACACCTGGCCTTTTGGGGTCAAGCCGGACTTCATTCTGCAGCTGTGCTGGTTCAGGTACCAAGGACAGCCAGAGTCAGCTGCCACGAGCCATGTACTTGGCCCAAACTCCTTACTCTTTCTGGGCTGCAGTTTGCCCGCATTCTCTGAGGCCCTTGGATGCGAGGACCTACAGAGCCTTTTCTGCTCTGATCGCTACTCCTCTGGGGCAGACGCACCATCGACTGGCCAGTCCTGGGGGTTGGGGTGACAGCCGGGACAGCAGGCACAGGCACTGTGCTAAGTGCTCTTTGCAGTCACCCTCACAACGCTGTGTGGGTCAGGACCGCTGTGCCTATGTTCCTTTAGGGACATTGAGCCCCTGGAGAGGCTTAGACACCCGTATGGCCAGGAAAGACCTCCAAGAAAACCTGCCCACACCCTTAAAACTGGGGCAGTGGTTCTGGAGGTCAAGCAGGCAACGGGTGAAATTAAGTACCCCACACAAATCATCTGAGGTGTCCACAAGGATGTTGCAGAGGAGGAAGAGGGAGGTCATAGGTGACTCTCCTCACCACTACCACCTCCCCAGGGAATGGATGAATAACCACAATGGGACAGTTCATGGAAGGTCAGAGAGCCTCACCTGTGTGTGATGAGCAGAAGAAGAATGAGGTTTATTGCCTGGCGCCATTTATGCAAACATTTAAAAACACTCCCAACGCATTGCTATGTATTTTTAAAATAATAAATTAATAAAATAATATATTAACAGCCTGAAACATGGATTGGTAGATCACACACTGTATATATATATTTTTAGAGGGAGTGCAATGGGGAGTGGAAGGCAAGGGAAACAGGTGTGTGCGTGTTGCGGGGGGGGGGGGTCAGCCAGAATTGCACTCAGGCTCAGGACCTCCCTGTACCACTTCCAGACTGAGTAAGGGGCAGACTCATGGAATAGATCCTCCTGGACTCACCTCACTCTGCTCTAGGGTGCAGAGTGCCCAGAGGCCTCTTTCCTTGGAGGTGGGAGCTGGGAAGTCAGGAGAGGCTTTATGGGCAGACCCGTGAAGGCTGACAACCTTCCTTTGCAAGCATTTCCCTCCTACCTGACACTGGGCTAAGTGCTGTCTCATTTTATCTTCACAACAGCCCTGTGAGATAGAGAGTACTACCAACCCCATTTTGCAGATGAAGAAACTGAGACATAAGCCAGGAACCCAAGAGAGCCCAGCCAGGAACCCAAGAGGGCCCAGCCAGGAAGGGCTGAGCTGGCACTCCATGGCCTCCTTGTCGCCTTAACAAGAGAGAAGTGTGGGAGCAGGAACTGGAGGTGGGGGTGTCTAAGCTTCAGGCTGGAGGAGTCCATAGGGACCAGGCCGGTGGGCATGAGGTTTCACGACTCTGGGAGTGGAGGTTTCTCTGCAGGAATCAGGGCAGAATCGTGCTTCTGGGAGAATCCTGGAAGACTGACCCTGGAACATTTTCTTATGCCAAAAAAGTAAGAAAGTGTTTGAAAAATGGTGAGGACTTTTCCAAAGGATACAGAAGCCAGCTTGTATAATGCAGATTAAGGGACATTCCACTAAATAAACTGCCTGTACTCTTAAAAAAAAAATGGTTAAGATCATGAAAGATAGGGGCCCCTGGGCGGCTCAGTTGGTTAAGCAGGATTGGACACATATCGGATCCACAGAGGGTGCAATGGTGCCTCCACGGAAAGCCGGTCAGAGAATCTGACCTATGGCCACATCTCCTATTCCACAGATTCTGCAGAGAGACGTGGTTGCAGAAGCAGTAAATGTCCCCAAAGGGAAGAGAAGTGTAAGAGTGAAGGTGAGGAGACCCCTCCAGTCACTCCCTAGTTGAGTAAGAAGGAAAAGAAGGGCGAGGTGGCCAGAGCTGCCCTAGCTGCGAGATGGGGGACAGGGACACCAACAACACGAAGACAGAAGGGAGGAAGAGGTTCCAGAGCCACGAAGGCCACGTTAAGCACTGTTCTCTTTTTCTTGAAGGAATGGGGCAGAGGTCCCAGAGAGCGGGGGAAGTTCCAGAACATTGTGCTGCTACTGACACTTGGGCAATGCTCGCACCTCGTCCTATTTTTAAGAATAGGGGTGATGATGTCAGCCTCTTGCGAAGCTCCCCTCGGCCACTGGGGGCTTCCCCATACCCCGCAGGCCTCCAGGGCCCCTCTCTCTGGAGAGCCGAGAGCCCGGCGCCACATCTGGCCTGCACATCTGCCAGAGCTAGGTGCTTGGTCTAGGACAAGCCGCGGGGTCCGCCATGGGTTGGGGGCCGCAGAACATGGTCCTGTGGATGCACATCGCCGGTACGGTCCCACCACACATTCAGAAGTCTATTAACAATGACATAATGGTCACCGACGGCAACGGTGTCCTCAGGTTCCTGCAAACGTAAACGTGGCGACAACTGGAAATTCTGCATTGAGCAACTGTGCGAAGCCACACGGAGTCTGTCTGGCCATCTGGAGAAAGAATGAGAACAGAACACTAGAGGCTCTTTGCCATGACCCTGAGGACGTCTACTGTGGAATTGTTCTCAAAGATGCTGCTTCTCCAGAGTGTATTATGAAGCGGAGGAGGGGTTGGGTGAGACTTTATGTGTTCCTTAGCTCTGATGAGCACAATGACTAACTACCTCATTGTCTCAGAAGTTTTCCTGGGAACATGAAGGGCCCTGAGACAGAGTAATAATCTGTAATAATAATGTAATCCAGACAAGCAAGCCCAAAAAAGAATTAAAACATCATAACAAAACACAAGCGAAGTGGCCAGAAGACTGTAACACAAAGAAAAATGCTGCTCCACGGGACGTACATCAGGCTGAGGCTCTGTCCATGGAGAAATAGACATTCCTAACTTGGGTGATCATTTCTTGGGCAAAACCTAGCTCATTTCAATGTCGGTTGCCCTCCTAAAGCCACAGCAACAAAAGTAGCAAGAACCTATCTCCCAGGAAGGAACGCAAAGGATGTTGAGCACAATGGAAGGAATGTCTAATGCAGCAGAAACAGAATCAGGGTTTTAATTGCCCAGCATGAGCAGTAATATGAAACTGAACTGATACACACACAGTTGGGCTTATAGGTTCACACCGCCAACTGCAGAAGAGCAACTTACCGAAAAGCTGACATGGCATCTGTTCATGGGGTAAAGACCCGGCGGTTTACAGGTGAGTCAAGGTCATTCTAAATTCAGGGCGATCTGGCTGAGAGTATTGAAACAAAACAACGGAGCCAAACAAGCAGGCAGCAGTAGTCTTCAGCTGCACTCCTTGGAAAGGGCGGTGACAGTCCCAGGGTAATCTTTGGTACACAGGTGCTATTCCGGGTATTACAGCTGGGTCTGGTGAGACATGGAGAAGCTGGAACAGCAAGATCGATTACACTTAGAAAGAGGACCTGGCGTTTGTTGGGTGCCTGCTAGATGCTGGGCAGGCAGACTTTAGGGTCTGAGACATATGCCTTTTAAAGAGCAACCGAAGGGAACAGATGTTCAACCTGAGATGATTTAGGGAAATGGGTTATATGACCATCAAGAGTGTAAGAGCTCGCTCATCCATCCCACAGAAGAAGGGACCATTTTGTTGTCTTTTGCTTTAGAGAATAGCGTGAAAAACCAGCGGACAAACAGGAAGGCCATGTTTGACTTAACATTAAGGATACATTTTTAGGGGCGCCTGGATGGGTCAGTTGGTTAAGCATCTGCCTTGGGCTCAAGTCATGATCCTGGAGTTCCAGGATTGAGCCCGGTATCGGGGGGTCCCTGCTCAGTGGGGAGTCTCCCTCTCCCTCTGCTCCTTCTCTTTCTCTCTCAAATAAATACATAAAAATCTTTTGAAAAAAGAATACATTTTTATTTTATTTTTTTCATCACGATACATGTACTCTTGAATCCCCATCACCTACTTCACCCACCTTGAGAAGAAATTTTTAAGTATCCCACTGTTTAGACTTTATCCTAATAGATCTGCAGATCAATGTATTGGGATTAAATATGTATTAACTAATAAAGTGATCACATGGCCTGGAGGGAAGACATCCTCTCAAAGTCTGTCCAGAACATCAAACAGTTCCTGTCACTGTGTTGCCGGTTAAATTCAGGGCGTCTGGGCGGCTCAGTCGGTGAAGCGTCTGCCTTCGGCTCAGGTCATGATCCTGGAGTCCTGGGATCGAGCCCCCATCAGGTTCCCTGCTCAGTGGGGAGTCTCCCTCTCCCTCTGCCCTTCCCCATTGCTTGCACGTGCTCTCTCTCTCTCAAATAAATAAAATCTTAAAAAAAAAAAGGAGAATACGAGGGACGAAGGACACAGATTTGACACCACTGACTTCCCCGTCCGTTCAGGCAGGGAATCTGCCCCCCCCAACCCCACGCCACCCCTGGCACCATCCCAGGCTGCTTTCAGTATCACTGAGCACTCCCGGTTTGCCTCTCTACCCCGGTCTGTTTCACAAGCTCATAAAAATCATGCCTGCTTGGTGGACGGGTGGAACCAAGCCACGTTTTGCAGAGGGTACAGGGGCCTATTCTGGTGTCAGAAAGCTTCTCTGTCACCCCAGGCCTGGCAAGGACTCGTGGGTGCTGTCTCATCCTCCTTTGGCCTGGCAGCCCTCCATGCACCTCCCTGCAGCCTCCGTGCGTGGGCTCCTTCTCCTAAGTCCAGCTGGCCACTCGGATTTGGGACGGAGGCCAGATCATCCCTGTACCCTCTGGTTTTAGCCCTTATTTACTTTTAAAGGATGGAATTGTTCATTGCTGGGCGAATAAGACAGTGACTTCTGCTTATCAAAGTTTACCTGTCGAGGTTTTGAAGTTAAAAAGAGAAAAGTAAAGAAGGTGCAGGACCGAGCCCTAGGAGGGCCTGATGGACCACGGTGGGGCGGCGCAGGGGGCACTGATCTTTACCAGCCCAGCAGGCCTGGCAGGTTGGCATCGGCCAGAAGGACTGTGACTGGGAGCAGGTGGGAGCAATTCTCTGGAAGACTGTGAGAGGCGGTGGTTTAAACAGCAGAGGTCAATGGCGATGTGGCCAGGCCATCCACGGAAGGAGTGGGGGTGGGGAGGAGGTGGAGGGGGCAGTGTTAGTAGCTGGCTGATTCAGTTTCCTACCAGCCCACAGCTCCTGCCTCCATCCGAGCTGCCACACCTGGCTCCTGATGAGCCAGGATCTCCCAAGATCATTTTACCCAGGGCCCCGGGCCCAGATTCGAGAACCAGGCTCCCGGCTGCTTGAACCCTGGAGTGGACTCTGCCCTTGAGGTTTGAGACAAGTCCCTTCCTCTCCCTGGGCCTCAGTGCCTCCACCTGTAAGTCCGGGATATTGAACTACATCAGCAGATCCCAACATTTTCAAGAATGAGGGACCTGCTTAACACACACACACACACACACGCACATGCACACACACTTGTGCGCACACACACTTGCGCGCGCACACGCACACGCATGCATGCAAATATACGCACACACATGCACGCACACGCACACAAATGCCCCTGGGTATCATATGACAATTGCTGTCATTATAACATCCATTGAGAAAACACTGAGTGACTAAAGCTTTTGTGAATTCAGTAACACTTTGGAAAAGGTAAGCAGTTTATTGGTCACAAGGAACACTAGAAGAATGTATGTTTGTGTGTGTGTGTGTGTATGTAAAGAATTGTATTTACCCACCCACACCGGCTGCGTGGTACGGACGCAGATGACAGGGTCTCAGCTGGCTCCTTTCTGCGGGCCCGGGGTGCACTAGGCATGGTGCACTCTAGGCCCGGGGCACACTAGGTGTTTGGGAAATGAACCTGTTGCCCCCTGATTAAGTCAGGAGGAAGCAGGCCAGCCTTGGGCAATGGGTGGCAGGCCTGCCTCCAGGTCCACCTCCACAGGAGATGGCTTTGGAATTGCAAAGCAGACCCAAGGCCTACTTTACGAAACCAAGAAGAACAGTTTCCCACGGAATATTTATAAAAAGATTTCGGGCCAACCAGCTCAGAGGCTTTGCCCTGGAGACCATTGGAGGCTGAGCTCTTCTGGAGGCCGAGGGCAGAATGTCCCCACGAGGTGCCTTTCCAGGGCCAGGTGCTGAGGAAAGGGCTCTTCCATGTAACCCTCCCAATCATCTGAAACAGGGTGATTATCCCCATCTCCCAGGTGAGGGGATTAGAGCCCAGAGACACCAGCTGGTTTGCCAGAGCTGCCCAGATGAATAGGGCTAAGTAGGGGCAGGACACTGGGCCTCGAGACACATGCTACCCCCGAAAGGCTGACTTAATCCTGCAAGGGAAGAGGGGACCAACTCTTCACAGTGTCACCAAGACTCAGCCCCCAAAAGAGAAGACTTGGCCCTGGGAGTGACCCTGTTACCACCACACTACGCCCCACCAGCCTGCGTGTGGCAGGTCCCTGCAGGAGACGTGGCCCTGATGATCAGGTGACTCAGAGCGGCAGCCTCCATTCCCACCCCCGAACCTCACCCACCCCCGGAGTGCCAGGTGTAGCTTCTGCTGCCCTTCGCAAAGCTGGGGCCCTGACCTGGCTTCTGTACCCCTGTCCCAGCCTTGAGGAGGGGCCAGGAGCCGCCATCTGACCCCCTGCCAACCCAGGACATGACGAAAGGGAGCCCTGGTCCTGAGAACCCCAGGACATGAGAGCTGGGAACTCAGGGAAAACAGTATCCACCCATTTTCTAGATCCACACACCAAGGCCAATCTTCCTTCCTTCCTTTATCTACTGTGTCCCACCTCAATCCAAGAAGGACTTAAGGGGACTTAGAAAATACATCCTAAATGTGATTTTTTTTTTTTTTAATATAAGGGAAGCAGGGACAAGGGGGAAATACCAGAGATGAGATTGAGGTCCACAATGAGGCACATGGGAGCGGGTGTGTGAGCTTGGCCCCGAGAAGAGCAGAGGGTGTTTCAGGGAAAATCTCGTGGGCAGATGCCCAGAAGTGTGAATACTGAGCTGCTGGGTTTCGGAACTGCCAGTCTCTTGGGGCAGCCCAGGCTGACCCTGGAGCCCTTTCCCCATGGGCACCATGCCCTCCCCTCACTGTGTTCACCCCTGAAAGAGCATCTGGGCTGGGACGCCTGGGTGGTTCAGTGGGTTAAGCCTCTGCCTTCGGCTCAGGTCGTGATCCCGGGGTCCTGGGACCGAGTCCCGCATCGGGCTCCCTGCTCAGCGGGGACCCTGCTTCTCCCTCTTCCCTGCCTCCTGCTCCTGCTTGCTCTCCCTCTCTGACAAGTAAATAAATAAAATCTTAAAAAAAACCCATCTGGGCTGTAAGGGTTCCCAAGAGGGGCCTCACCACAGGCAGGTCAGGGGAGGCTGCCTGGAGGAGGAGCTTGGAAAGGGCTTGAAGGGGGAAGGAGTGGGGGAGGTGGAGATTCAAACAGGGCATTCCACAGCCAAGACACAGAGATGGGAAAGCACAGGGTGTGTCCAGGACTCAGCAAGGGGAGCCGTGATACAGAACAGAGGGCATGGAGCGGAGAGATTCGAAATGACGCTGGCAAGGGAGTGGAGGTTTGGGAGGAGTGGACAAGGGCAGAGAGGGGTCTGAGCACCAGTGCCCTCAGTCCTCTTGCACCTGGCTTTCACGTGGCCCTGGGTGGTTAATCTCCCTTTGCACAGAGGGGACACTGGGTCACAGACAGGTAGCTAGCAGAATTTGGACGCAAGGTGCTGGCTCAGCCTCAGCCCCAGGACCCCACCCGCAGGTCTGCCCCTCTGGGATGCAGAGCCCAGGGCTCCAAGAAGGAAAGCAGGAAGGAGTCCCCTGCAGCCAGGGATGGGACTCAGCTTTCTGGGTCTCTCATCCGGCTCCAGCATCCCTCCACCCTCCCCAAGGGTGGGAGGCTGGGCTCAGCAGGCCTGGGCCTTCATTCACTGCCCTCTCTGAGCTTGCTTGCGCCTCTGTGTGAAGGAAATGGCAGTGTTGTCTCCAACTGGCAAATGCCTTGCACAACGTGCGTGCTTGTGAGGGATGGTAACTGGGCTGCGGTTACCTGTGACAGGGATGCACCATGGGGAACCTGGCTGGGGAGGGGGAGTCTTTGGGGGTGCAGGAAGAAGGGCCGGGACAGAACACTTGAAAACAAGACAAGTGGCAAGCTGTCTATACGCGTGCAAGTGTGGCTGAAGCAGGACCACTTTGGGGGACTGGGGTGCCATGGCAGAGGGGAAGGGGTGGGCACAGCCAGGTGGTGGGCAGCACAGACCTGGGATGGCCCCAGGTGACCAAGAGCCCCTGTCTCTGTGCCCGGCCAGGTGACTGGTCCCATGCAGCCCGGTACCCCTCAAGTTCCCGCTGAATAAGCTGCAGGAATGTTTCCAGCGCAGGACCCAGGCAAAGTGAGGCCCCACAGAAAGGTGCGTCTTTATCCCGGCCCCGTGTTCTCACCTTGGTCTTCTTCCCGCCTTCCTCCCTGGAGGAGGCAGCCCTCTCCCACCAGCTCCACACAGCTGCCCCTGTCGCTCTTGCATATGCACCTCCAGCCTTGCCTCTCAAGCCTCCTGCCTGGAATTTTCCATCACCTGTGTAATACCGCCACCTCCCTGCCTCCTCTCATCCCTTCCCAGTGCCGGGCCTCCCCCTGCTTCCCCAGCTCAGGCCCTCACTCACCAGGCCCTCTCCTCCCGTCTCCTCAGATACCTCACCTGACCCTCCTCCCCTGTGCCCTGCCCCATCACCTCTCACCCCATCACCTGCAGCCACCTCCAGTTGCCTCCCTAATGCGTCCCTCCCACACACACCGCAAGGTGGTTCCAGTCCCCGGCTCCCAAACCTCCCTCCAAACTCCTACTCATGCAAATATGAACCCAACTCCTCCAAGACCCAGCTCCCCCTGAATCTCCAGATACTTCCACGCTGGCCGAACCCACTCCTCCACCCCACCCCTGCCCGGGGCTGGGGGCTGCTTCTCTTGCTCTCAGGCTCACAGTGACAGGCTGGGGCGCCATCTGAGCTGGGTCCCTGACTCAGCTCTCCCAGACTGGGCAGCGCGAGCCAGGCACCCCCTCCCTGGGCCTGTTTGCTCATCAGATAGGGGTTGACAACGCCTACTTGCCTCACTGCTAGCAGACGACGGCCCTCCAATTTATGCGAAGACGGGTGTACCTGCACACACGTATGCACGCGCGCGCACACCTCAGAGAACAACTCAAATCCTAGAGGGAAAGATGAGAACAAGAAGCCCTAAAACAAAAAGGAAGAAAAAAAAACAAACCCAGTGGACAGATCAACAAATCCGAATGGGACGGACTCTGGCCGTCCAGCTGCGAGTTTCTCCAGCTGCCGAGAAAGGGGACGGGCTCACTGCACATAAGATTGACCACTTGGGTGATTTTTTTTTTTAAAGGAGGATTTTAGGGCACCGAAACACAAGAAGGTATAAGGATAGAATGTCTCTGGAAAGATCCACAGGGAGCGAGAACACTGACGCCCCTGGGGAGCAGGGACGTACCGGGAGGCAGACACGTATTCACCGTGAACCCTTTTATTCGATCATGTGCGTGTATTCACCATCTTTAACGAATTCGAACATGGGACAACAGCACCTTTCTCCCAGGACTGCCGATTACACGAGATACATACAGATTCACTGAGAGGCTGGAGAGGATCAATAGACCCCAAGGTGCTTTTATAAACTGTAAAGCCCTACAGAGGATGGAGGCAGGTGGATTAAAAGAATGTATCACTCAGGGCCCAGGCAGCTTGGTTGTGGGGCTCCCTGGGGAGCCAGGGGAGCATGCTCACTCTCTCTTGTTATTCAGCGGGACTGATCAGCCACCATAGCTCGGTGAGGACAGAAGTGACAGTAGCAGAGGTGCCCCGAGGGAACCACAGTCCAGGCAGTGTGGACCCTTTACCTGGCCATCCATAGCAGCCACTACCCTTAACCTAACGAGACCAGCAGGTGTAGGCATCAGGATCAAATCTGTCCCTCCACAGAGTTGTTGGGGTGACCGGCTTTGAGGGCTATAAACACCCACAGAGAACCTCAGACATATTTGGGGAAATGGACCTTCCTCTAAGTCAAGCTGATGGCATTTGGGACACACCCGATCCAGATCTTAAGACCAACGTGATGCCCGGGGGGAGAAAGGGAAGAGGAGTGAAGCTGAGGCTGGGCCTAGGGCAGTCGGCAACAGAAGCAGGTGAAGATGGGGCTGGGATAGGCTGGCCGTCGTGGAAGGGCACTCAGAAGGCGGTGGGGCAGAACCGGCCGCTAACGGTGCGGGGGGCTGACATGGAAGGAGCAGTCTGGATGGCTCCCCGGTTTCCGATCTGGGTGATGGGGTGGACCGCGATGCCATCGGTTGCGATGGGGACCTGGGAGACAGAGGAGCTTTGGGGGCAGACGATGAATTCAGATTTGGATATGTCCCTGGGATCTAGAAAACACCTAGGTCCGGGTCTGAATTTCCAGCTGAGGCAGGTGTGCCCCCGCTCACGTAGCCAGGTACTGACAGCCCCCAGGGGACTTCCTGCCCCATGTCCTCACTATTGTTGAAAGGGTCTAATGAGCAGACAAAGCAGCGTGGTTTCTATAAATAGAGCCTCACAGGGCGCCTGGGTGGCTCAGTTGGTTAAGCAGCTGCGTTCGGCTCAGGTCATGACCCCGGCGTCCTGGGATCAAGCCCCTCATCAGGCCCTGCATCGGGCTCCTTGCTCAACGGAGAGCCTGCTTCTCCCTCTCCCTCTGCCTGCCTGCCGCTCCCCCTGCTTGTGCTCTCTCTCTCACTATCTCTCCGTGTCAAATAAATAAATAAAATCTTTAAAAAATATGTGCCTCTGAAACAAATAATACATTATATGTTAAAAAAATAAAGATAGTAGGAAGGGAAAAATGAAGGGGGGGAAATCAGAGGGGGAGACAAGCCATGAGAGACTATGGGCTCTGAGAAACAAACCGAGGGTTCTAGAGGGGAGGGCGGTGGGGGGATGGGTTAGCCTGGTGATGGGTATTAAAGAGGGCACGTTCTGCGTGGAGCACTGGGCGTTATACGCAAACGGTGAATCATGGAACACTACGTCAAAAACAAATGATGTAATGTATGGTGAGTAACATAACATAATAAAATAAAATTTTAAAACATTTTTTAAAAAAGAAAAAATATATATAAATAGAGCCTCACTCTTTAACCTGCTCCCAGAGGCAGCCCCCATCACCGCACGTTTGTGGCTCACCTCTGCAGCTGGGCAGGGGTGTGTGAGGTCTGTGATACCTATCTCTCCACTCAGGTCTATGTTTGAAAATTTCTACAATAGAAAGTTCCATTCAGACTTGTCTCATGCACGGGCAAATATCCTATTATTTCCGGGGTGAATCTCACTATAATGACTGCTCTGCAGTTGGACTCTGCATTTCTTGGGGTCTTCATCTGCCCTGCCGCCCTGCTCAGGAGCCAAGCTGCCTTGGGAGCCTGGGTCTGCAGCACCCTGTCCTGCACTGACTCATACACCCTGGTGGCAGGACGGGTCCCGGCTTGGGGGCAATCAGAGGCTGATTCTGGCCCTTGGGAGGGAACCAGACCCCATCAGACGGAGCCCAGGACCACCTCACCCCACAGGCATGGCTGTGCTGGGCCTCAAAAGCCTCCACCTGAGACCTCGAAGGACCCTGAGAACCTCCAAGGACCCAGCTCATTCCCAAGCCCCCTTACCATCACCCCAGTGGTCATCCAGCCTTGCTTGAAGACCTCTGTTGACAGGGAACTTTCGATTGGTGAGGGAGCCCTCTTTCCCCTAAGAGAAATCTAAGTGTTAGACTCTACCTCCATGTACCTTCCACTCTTGGTTCCAGCTCACCCCTCTGGGCCTCAGGGTTTCTCCCTCTGCCTGGGACAGCCTTGAAGAGGCAGGCACCCCCCACCTCAAACAGGTCCTTACACCACTGTGTCCCGTAGGTCCTCTGAACCTGCTCCAGGTGCTCAGTGCCACTCTAAGATACAAAACCCAGAACAGAAACCCCTACTCCTGGGATAGTCACAGCTCTGATTTTCATGTCCTTCCTTATGGACATTCTATTTCTATTAACGTGGCCTCGGGTCTCATTAGCCCTCCGGTAAGTCTTATCACACTGACGTCTCCCGGGCAGGGTCCAGCCACGTAAATGCTCAGATTCTTTTCATGAAGGATTTTTCCATGCCTTCTCCATTTTCTACATAGGCAGCTTCCCCCCGCCCCGACCTTAAAGTCTAGGACCGCACAGTCCAATGGAAATACAATGCCAGTCTTATGTGTTACTTTTAATTTTTAGTAACATTTAAAAAAGTGAAAAGGAAGAGGTGAGATATTTTCAACAATGTATTTTATTCCACTCAATATATCCAAAATATTACCATTTCAACTTGTAATAAATATAAAAAAGCATTAGTAAGAGATTTTATTCTTTTTCCCTAAGACCTTTTGCTCTTAAAATATGTTTCAGTTTAGAGATTAAATTTTCAACAGCTAAAGTGTAATCCTACCAAAGCAATAAAGTCGTTTCAGGAGAAAATTTTACACTGCTTTGGCTTGTACATTTAAATCTTAATTCCTGAGAATAAAATAAATTTAGTTCCTCTGGGGCATTAGCCACATTTGAAGTGCTCAGTTGGGAAAGTGGCCAGCAGTGGCCATATTGGAAAGGGCAGATCAAGAATTCAAGAAAGAGAAACTGACATTCCCTGCTATATACTGCTTCCGGGTCCCTGGTGTCTCTGAGGGAAGTGAGCAGGTGGCTACCTCCAGGGAGCCCACCACCCCCAGAGGGAGACACATATCCGTGGATGATGGGCTGGAGGCAGGCTGAGGCATGCGGTGACAGCCAGGTAAGTTCAGAAGAAGGCAGATTTCAGAGGCCAGGTGTTCAGTGGAGACAAGTCCAAGAGGCCTCAGAGGAAAAAAAACACCATTGGAGCTGGGCTTTGGAGGTTGCGTGAGGATTCACCAGCAGGGGAGAGGAGACAGGTGCGTGGGGAGAGTATGAGCAAAGGCACTGAGGTAGGGAGGGGTAGGGAGGGGGTGAGACTCTGGTAAGGCAGGAGAGCAGGCTTTGGGCCTTAGGGGGAGAAGGAATCGAGCTGAGTTTCTGTGTACTGTGTGCTTCAGGAACTGGGGTTTGCAGATTTGAGGTGGCTGTCAGAGATCTGCCAGAGATAGTTACCCGAAGACCAGTCTTATGCAGAAGCACATCCAAGAGAAAGTCGGCTTTCCCCCTACAGGGCACTGTCCCCCAAATCCCTGCCGCCCCACACTGCTGCAGCCAGGCTTGATTAAAGCTCCCTCCCATCCCGCACACACTCCCTCTCTGTCCCCGGGTCCCTCCTGCCAGCCCACACTCACGTCCCTCTGTCTCTCCAGGGGCAGGTGACTGTGAGGAGTGTGCGGGCTCTCTGGGTCCTGGAAATACACCATAGTTTGATCTGACTATATGGGTGTTTGCTTGCAAAATATTCACCCAGCTGTGGATTCATAATCAGTGTCCTTGACCATGGGTATATCATAACCCAATAAAAAAAAAAAACTAAAAAAAAAAAACCCTCCCCTTTCACCCCCCAGCTCTAATTTCCCCTCCCCAAGGGGAGAAACTCCTCTACTTCTTGGACCCCACCTTTTCTTCCTTGGGAGCTCCTACATCCCCCTCCGTTTCCTGGGTAGAACAACCTACTAAAGGGCCATTCTTCTGCTCAGCAGCCCCATGTTGAAACATCATTTCCAGAGCCTGGGCTCACATTCTGGTTTCACCAACTGTTCACCAGGTGATCTTGCCTGTTGCTGGACATCAAGCCCCCTGGTTTCCTCCATCTGTAGATGAGGGTGCAACAGGACGTCACTCATAGAGTGATCAAAGGGATTGACATGGTGACGTTTGTAAAACACTTAGCAGGTCCCTGGTGCATGCTATTTATCATTTAATCCTTTAAAATCCCTATCACACCACGTAGAGAGGTTCCGAGCACCTGTTCCGGACAGAGTCTGGGGGATTTAGATCAACAGGATCCAGTCCTAGCCCAGAGGAGCACTCTCATGCGCTCTGGGAGACAGGTGCAAATAACCAGCGTGACCAGTCCTATGAGAGAAGCCCACAGAGGCTGGGAGGAGGAGCACAGCTGACTGCAGCTGACTGCGACAGGTGCGTGGGGAGAGTATGAGCAAAGGCACTGAGGTAGGGAGGAGTAGGGAGGGGTGAGACTCTGGTAAGGTCTGGTGAGTCGTCTGCCTCCTCAGGATGCGCAAGTCCTGTCACCGCCCAGCTCACTGCCCAGTCCCACGACTACAGTACTGCCCTACTGAGGGTGGGCCAATGGGTGATCTGGACAGGTCACCTCGCTGTTTCCCCAGATGTAAGGGGGGAATCATCCTCACAGCGCCCGGGCTGTGAGAACGTGGGCTAGAGAAAGGAGCCGAGCGGGCAGCCGGCTGGGAGCGGAGAACCAGAAGCCCCAGCGCGGGGCGCGGGGCGCGGGGCGCGGGGCGGTGGGGCGCGGGGCGGTGGGGCGGGGTCCGGCGCGCCACCTGCCGCAGCTGCTCGGGCCGGTGATCGCAGGGGCGGGAGCGGTCGGCGAGCCCCTCCGCCTGAGGTCGGTGACGTCACGAGAGCAGGCGAGGAGCTCCCGCTGCCTTAGGCGCCAAATTGCGCTTACGGAGCGGAAGGGATTGGGAAGCCGGTTCGAATCCCGCCGCCCCAGGGACGGACGAGCCCGGAGGCGGCTGGAGCCTGTCTGGGCGGGCGGCGGCTCCTCGGTTTCTACCTCGTCGCGGCGGTGGTGGTGACCCGCTGTCCGAGGGAGCGCGCCCCGCACCTCCTCTGCGACGCGCGAACGTTCTTCTGCTCCCTGCAGGGGGCGCTGCACTCCGTTCTCTTCCTTGCGGGGTCCCTCTGGCTCCGGACACAAGCCCCTGGCTATCAGATGGGGAAACTGGGACGCCCAGAGGCCAAGGTCACGCCGCGACTCCCAGTTCTCCCTCCCGCTCCTATTACCTCCATCTGTAGGCGTTGATGGACCCCAACTGCTCGGCACCCACTGCTCAAGTCTGCCCTGCCGCCCCGACGCCCTGGGGCTGCACCAGCGCCAGAGCAAGCTCGAGGGCTGGACTGGGCACCATGACATAGAAGACACAGGCAGCGCAAGTGCACGGACCAGTCCGGCTCACATTGACAGGTGGGGTGGATTTGGTCGGTGCTGATGCACCCAAGCACCCACCCACGCACCCACACAGAGGCTGACGCCCGGAAAGCTTGCACAGCCTTCTCAGTCAGGGTCACGGGCCCCTACCCCACTCACCCCCGACCTGGGCACCCAAGTCCCTTTCTTCATGTCCAAGTCCAGAAATATCTCCTGACCGCCTTGAACCTCTAAGTGGCTCCTCCTCTGACCAACCCAGGCCTGCAGACCAACGTCTGCTGGGCACTGCCAAGACTGACAACAGCTCTTCCAACTCATGGCACCCCAGATGCCAGGGCCCCTGGCCAGCTGGGCCTTGAAGCCAGGAGCAGCCAGCAGCGCCCCTGCCACTTGATGCTGGAGGCATGCCCTGTGAGGGGGTTGGGGCTCGCAAGCAGCTCGATGAGCCGCCTGGAGATGGGAGCTGGCCTTCCCAGAGGGAGGACTCACCTGGCCTGGGAGCACCACTCTGCAGGTCTGGGTCCTGGGCATCTAGCTGAGACCAGAGGGGGAAAGCCCCTGCCCTCATGGGGTGCCCATCCTTATGGGGCAGAAAATAAGCAATTTAATACACTTTTAAAAAAGCAAGTGAGCAAGAGATGGGTCGGATAGCAAGAAGAGCAGTCACAGGGGGACTGGAGAGGGGCTGCTGTATATTGTATGTCGTCTGGGAGGCTTCTTGGAGGAGGTAAACTTGAAGCTGAGACCTGAATGGCGGGTGGGAGATCTGGGGCTGGCACCTCTCCGAGGCACTTCACCTGGAGTGATTTCTTTCATCCTCCCTGCAAACCTGTGGAGACAGCCCTGTTACCATCCCCACATACAGATGGGGCCACTGAGACCGCTCGAGTCTCCCTCGCTTGGGCTCTGACGTCCCAAATTCACAGGAGGTTTGGCTGTTTCCAGCAGACCACACCCCATCCCGCCCCTCTTCAGCCGGCGTTCCCTCCCCCCGTAATTTCTCCTCCTTGACAGGTTCTGCCTTTTCTGCCTCTTTTGAATGAAGTGGCCTTGGTCCTGGGCCCTTGAATGGCAATTCGTCTTGGAAATGGAGGGAGGAATTTTAGGCAGAGGGAACTGCCTAAAAAAGAAAGTCTGGGGGGTGGGATGCACAGTGGGGTGGGCGGTGGGGGGACGGCCTAGTGATCAGAGTCCTGTCCCCTAAATGGGAAACGGCCCCGAAGCCCTCTCTCCCTTGCTGGTCAGAAAGAGCTCCAGGGAGCTTGCCAGTAGGCTAATGGCCTCTATCAGACAGCCACGTACCCCAGGAGGGCCCTGGTGCTGGTCCTCATGACTAGCTCATGACCACTCATGAACATGGAGATGCATTTGACAGCGTTACTGGGCATACGCCGGCCCCTCTGCTGTAAGATAAACGGTGTAAATATGGAATATTGTTCTAATAGGGTCAGAAGGGCATGGAAGCCTATTAATCAGGACAAATCCCATTAAAATAAATAGATGTGGGGAAGGAGGACTTGGGGCAGAAAGGCGAGGGTGCCCCTAGGCAGGGGAAGCAAGTCTGACCAGGGCTTGGAGGTGGGTCAGGCTCTCGGAACCCCCACCCCCGGCTGGTCACCTGTTGCAGAGCTGGTTCACACCGTGCCTGAAGACTGAAGCTGGCAGAATGGGAAACCCCAGGGCTCGTCTTCTTCCTCATGATAATTATTCAGCTTGTTGTACTTTACATATCGCGGGGGGTTTTTTGTTTGTTTGGAGTATCTAGGTCAATCCAGAGTTTCATTTCTGTCTTTGGGCTTGTTTAAGAAGCTCAGTTTAAGGGGCGCCTGGGTGGCTCAAGTCGGTTGAGCATCCAGCTCTCCGTTTCGGCTCAGGTCGTGATCTCAGAGTCATGAGATGGAGCCAGGTGTCGGCCTCTGAGCTCAGCACTGAGTCTGCTTGAGGTTCTCTCTCTCTCCCCCCTCCTTCTGTTCCTCCCCCTGGTCTCTCTCTCTCTCCACCCCCTCTCTCAAATAAGTAAATCTTAAAAAAAAAAAAAAAGAAAGAAAGAAAAGAAAAAAAGCTCAGTTTAAAAAAATGCTTTTAAAATCAATTGAAATGGAGGTTCATTCACAAAATTACCTAGCGGTCCCCACCCTGTGCTTCGGATGAAGGATGACTTTAAACGGCCCAGCCCCTCTTCTTGGGACCCTGTCTGCAGGGCACGCAGGGCGCGGAGAGCGTAAGCGATGGCAGGCAGCATGGTCCGTGGAGAGACTCCCGCCCGCCAGCGCCAGGCAGGTGCGGCCTCCGGGCCCCGGCTTCCTCTGAGCCCTGACAACCGTCGGCCGTGCGTTTCCTAACCTGGAGTTGGCGCTTCATGGGATCTGCGTGCTGTGCTAGTCCTTCAGAAGTCTGGGGGACACTCAGCACCCAAATTCCTGGCCTGTGGCTTCCGGGCAGACTATGAGGGCCCCACATGGCTGGCTCTCTCCTCTCTTCATTTTGAATGAGGCGCGCGCGGCGCCCCAGCGCCAAAGGGGGGAAAACAACCAAGTAGCATGATGCCTGCTCTGGGCATTGAAACCTACCACTGTCCTCTCCGCCGCCGTCAACAACATGCCTTCCCTCCCTTTGCCCGTGTTCTTCACTGAACTTGGCCTTGTTCTTTTTTTTCACAGACTTTGGGTTTGGGCATGATTTCAGATTAAAAAAAAAAAAAGTTGCAAAGATAGTAAGACTCTTCATAGACCCTTCCCCCAGCTCCCCCTGGGGCCAACATCCTGCAGAACCCATAACCGTCCAAACTGCTCTTTGCCTTTTGCAGTGAGAGCCGTTCTTGTACAAAATGAGAAAACCATCAGGCCCCACCTCCAAAGTTTGCAGTTCTCCCCCTTCCCCCCAGGGTCCTGCAAGATGACCGGAAGGCTCTGAGCCACGGAGACCCTCAGCCCGAGGTGGGAGGCCTGGCCCAGGGCAAGAGCTGCAGAGGCAGCTGGGGAGTTGGGCTGGGCGGGGCCTGCTGGATGGGTGGGCAGGGTGGGGTGGGAGTCAGAGGGGTCAAAGGAGGGACTCCAAGGACCCCCTTTTCAGCCCTCAGTGATTCGTAGTCATGGCCCTCGGCCGTAAGAGAAAGGTGGCTCTCCTGGGATGTGAGGGGGATACACGTCTTTGTTTGGGGGCATCCAGGGGAATGAAGTAGGGGCCCCCTTGCTGTGACTGCACACCTTCTCTGTCTGCGATCCCCCCGGCAGGCTGCTCCCACGAGGCTCCGATGTGTGATTACCTCCCCCCACCCTGGCGAGCCCTTGGAAAATGAGAAATATCCCAGAACAAGAGCCAAGACATATGGTTAAGTAAATGTAGCAGGGTGGGTGTTGTAACTTCCAAAAGATGGTAAAACATAAGAGCTGCTAGGCCCCGGTTGTTCCAAGAGACCACGGAGGAGGCCTGGACGGTCTCTCCCAACAGTGATGACACGAGGACCACACAGCGGCAGGGGCATGTGTGTGCTGGTGAGTGCGGGAGATCGGGCCACGGTGGAGGCGTGCGTTCGATTCACCTGGACTCTGCAGCGGTGAGCAGCCCAGGCCTGCACTCCCAGGGCAGGTGCGATCTTTAACCCTCCCGAGAATCCTGACAGGTAGGCACCATCGTCCCCATTTTACAGGAGGGAAAACTGAGGCAGGGCACTTGCCCCTAGCCACAAAGCTCTGAGGCCAGGCCAAGTTCTAAAGTCAGTCTTTCAAGTACCTAAAATAAATGTTGAGGGGCAAAGTTGCAAGGCCATTGGTGATTCCCCCCTTGGTTTCTCTCCTGATTCTATGGCTTCAACAATTAATTTTTTTTTTTTTTAATAAAAGGGAAGTGACTCACCCAGGAGACTCTGAATAGCCTCTGGTCCCCTCCCTCCCTGGGATCTCTTTTTTAGGATCCTCAGAAGCATTGTGAGGTTTGCTGGGAGGACAAGCATAGGGGTGCCCCACCCTTCCTTTAGATCAGCGTGGTCCTTTGGGACAGCTCCTGGCCAACGCTCAGAGCTGCTCCCCGGCAGATTGTCATCTAAGTAGGGTGCACGACCAAAAAAACCATCCTGGTGCCTGGGCTGCTTCCAAAGAAGAAGTCATTGACATGAGTGGACTAGTGACGGCTGCAGCTAGGGACTCCAGGGGGCCCTTGGAGCACACAGCACGTTTCCAGTTTCTCTCGGCTGGTTCCTTACACCACGCTAGCTAACGAACAGCATGCCCGTTTCATGGTGAGAATGACACCTGCCCCCGAATGCCATCCACCAGCTTCTTCCACGCCTTGCAAAACCATGCCAACTCTCCTTTCAGAGCACCCACATGGGGATCAGAGCTTCTGCCTCTGCCTCCAGATGGGTGGGTGAGCGTGACTCTGCCCGGCCTGGCCGCGGGGCTCCGGGTGAGGGCAGACCGGCTCTCGGATGTTGGTCTAGCTGCACGAATGCCCCCGGGGAGGGGTCCAGGTTGAGCCCTCCTGGGTAAGTCTCCTTCGGAGAAATCATGTCGGGGTGTGGTCCATTTGATTAGGCTGGGGTGTCCTCTGTCCCTCTGTGAAGACACAGAATGTTACCATCACCCCAGAACAGTGGCCATGAACCCCAGAACACAGCTGATCTTCTGTGTCCCTCATCAGCCAGTCACTGTCTGGTGGGAGCACGCATAAGTTCCTGGGTGGGGCGGCACCCATTGGACAGAGAGTAATTCCTGGGGAAGGCGGCAGCTGTGACCTTTTAGTGGCCAACAGTCACAGAATGGGGGGTGGGGGGACACGTTTGCTCCGCCCAGTGAAAGCGATCAGACAGGGAATAGCATCACCTAGAGATGCCAACAGAGAGTGACAGACATATTGGTATTTTTAAACCCACGAGTCCGCAGTGGCTGCGATAAAGTTGGGGGCGGGGGGAGGGGGAGAAATGCCCTTCTTTACACAATGCCAGCCAATAGACACGGAAGCATAGCCGGGTTCGAAAGTCACCGCTGTGTAGACCGTCATGAAGTAATGAGGGGCGTGCGCAAGGATCACTAAAGGGTTGCAACCGCCGCATGGAGGTGATTGAGGGACAGAATCTCTACAAGGTCTCCAAGCGGCCCCCCCACTCACTGCAAAGGGAACACGGTGCCCGGGCTACGGGTGGGCCCAGGGGTCCCACCTCGACTGGGTGGTCACCCTGAGCGTTGCCAGTGACCGCGGGCACAGCCCGACTTCAGGCCTCCTCCCCGCGGGGCAGGGAGCCCGGGCCGGCTCTGGGGCGTCCTCCACCGGGGCCTGGAAGGCGAATCCCGCTGTGGGGAAGGAAACGCATGACTCCAGAATGTGGAAGATTCTGCCAGCCCATGGACCTGCCCTCCAAATAAACAGAAACAAAAGAAAAGACAGGCGGAAGATTTGAAACAAAAGTTCTGCAAGACTTTGGGGGACAGCTAGGGAATCTGGGTGCGAGGTTGCTGTGAAAGATCACTGGGTCATGGGGACAGGGGAGAACATCCCCCTTTCTTAGGAAATAAATGCCGGAGCACGTGGAGGAACCCGTGCTGTCATTTCAGATGGGATCATAAAAGAAGTGTGTGACGCGTCGTACGTGACGCGAGGGTGCAGAGAGACAACACACACGTGCAAATCAACAACAAGCTTCCCCTATTGTAAACTCGTGGCCAACACGCAGGTACTCACTGCTGTAGACTTTCAACTTTAGAAATTTGAAAATTTTTTTAAACGCTGGGGGAAAAACATCAAGTGAGGAGAAGAAATCTTCTCCCATAGGGTTTCCCTGAGAAAACGCTGAGTGGACCCGAGCATCTGGCTCTTGATTTCGGCTCAGGTCATGATCTCAGGGTCATGAGTTCAAGCCCCATGATGGGCTCCATGCCCCTTTAAAAAAAAAAAAGTCGGGGCGCCTGGGTGGCTCAGAAGGTTAAGCGTCTGCCTTCGGCTCAGGTCATGATCCCGGGGAGCCTGCTTCTCCCTCTCCCTCTGCCTGCCGCTCCCCCTGCTTGTACATTCTCTCTTTCTGTCAAAAATAAATAAAATCTTTAAAAAATAAAAAAAATAAAAAATAAAAATAAAAATGTCTCCGGACATTGCCAAATATCCCCCGGGGAGGGAAGAAGAGAATGGCTCCTGTTGAAAACCATGGACTCACTTTACAGATGCTCAGGTGGATTTTGTTGTTGTTCCCGTTATGGGAGATGAAGAAACCAAGGCACAGAGGGGTTAGGTGACTTGCCCATGGATGTCGCTTCTCATGTGTTGCAGGCCCTGGGGGATCGGTGTCCTCAGGGCTCCCGGGACGCCCGCAGAGTCCTGGAGGACCGGGGCAAGTGGTTCAGGCGTCCCCTCCATGGTGGGATAGGCTGGACTTTCAGGGAAGCACGGGGGCCCCTTGTCATCTAGACACCTGCAGACACGCAAGGTGACCGTGTCCCAGCGGAGTCTGGTCACAGAACCTTGGCTGGAGGAATACGGGAAAAGTCCCCGTGAAGACCCTTCCCCCCTCCAGTTGGGAAGTTTGATCAACTTGGGAACTCTCACCAAAAAGAAAATACTCCTGGTTGTCCTTCCCCAAGGTTTGCCAGCTATGAGGAACGGGCCACAGGGAGCCTTCGCTGTTTTTAACCCTCTGCTGGGCCTTACACCCCAAGGGTCTCTCCAGCCCCTACCTTTTGGTCTCATTCATCTCTATTTACTCAGAAGCTGTTCTCTTCGCTCTTCGCTCTTCGAATCCTTGTAACAACTCGAGGAAGTGAGGCATTCAGATTATCTGCATTTTCACCCTGAGGCCCAGAGAGGTAAAGTCACTCGCCCAAGGTCACACAGCTGACCACCAGCAATGCTGGGCCTGCAGCCCAGGTAGACTGGCTCTGGTCTGTGTCCCACACTGTTGTGTGTCCATGTGTCCAGAAGGCCCCATTGTACCCAGAAACATTGTGTAGGCGTTCTACGTGGGTTGGTCCCTCCCCTGACTCCAGAAACTCCCTGCCCTGACTACCTTTAATGCCCCTGTTGCAGGGCAGTAAGCAAGGGCTTTGGAAACCGACAGATGTGTTCCTAACCCCAGCTCTGCTATTTACCAGATCAGAGACTTTGAATAAGTCACTCTACCTCTCTGAGCCTCCATTTGCCCATCTGTAAAGTGGGCGTCACAGGGCCCCTCCCCTCAGGACGGTTGTGAGGGTTCACCGAACTAGGGATACACAATAGCAGACAGGTACCCAGTAAGGGACAGCCCCTGCCCACTCCCCAGCCTCCCCAGGGTCGCTGGAGGTGAGGATGGTGGCTGTCTGTCCCCCCAGCAGGCTGCTCCACCTTGGACTGCCGGCCATGGTAATAACCCCAGCCGCTCTGGTGCCTCCTAAGGGCTCAGCGCCATGGGGCATTTAAAGCCCGAAAGCCCTACCAGGTAGTCGGTGTTTTGCTCCCCACCTTCACGCTCAGCCTTGGAAAGCCAGGAGGAGGGGCTGAGCCTCATGCAGGCCTGCTCTGGGGGACCAGGGACAGCCAAGACCCAGCGCTGCAGAGGGGACAGAAGACAACTCCGGTCCCCCAGCTCTCTCTCTGCGGACTCCTCGGGGGTGGGGGCGGGACAAGTGTGGCTCCAGCTGACCGGCCAAGGGGACCTGGGGACAAGAGACAGAGCACCCGGACCGTGCGAGGTGTCAGCCTTCCCCTAGGCAGTGTGCCGAGCAAGCCAGGGCATGGTCCGGTGGCCCGGTGTGTGGACAGGGGACCTCACAGGGACAGAGAGAGCAGCTGGGGGTGAGGGCAGGAGCCGGGGCTGTCCCACCTCCAAGCCCAGAAGGACCTGTCACTCTGCCAGGCCAGACACCTGAGAGAAGCCCTGGAGACCTTTGCCACCCACCCCTCCGCACCCTGCTGGCCACCTGGTCCCCAGCTCTGCCTTCTGCGTCTTCCTCCGGCTCCTCTCTCCACAGGCCTCCCAGCTGCTCTGCCCCCTTTCTCTTCATTTACCCAGGGAATTATCTGGGGAACAGCCTCCCCAAAGACAACCTTTTATCTTCTGTGTTCTTCCAAGTTCTGGGCTGAGGCCAGGAATCCACATTGGTTCCATATGCTTCCTACGGTCCCCCAGCTTTCAAGACATACACTCATCTGGTGAATTCTCATGTGATGGCCCTGAGGTGTCACGTGGGGTCTCATGCGGAGCCCTGAGGTCACCCAGCTGAGGGAGCCAATCCCAACCTGCCAGTCCCACACAGACCTCCAGAGTGACCACTACAGAGCCACACTCCCCGCCCGTGGCCTCCTAGGCGACCCCACCAGCCTCCGGCACACAGTAGTCCTGCCTGCTCTCTTAACAACTGGGCCGGCCCGCCCCACCTCAGGGCTGTTTCTAGGTGCAGAACCTAGCCAGAAATTCCACCCCAGCAGTCTCCTATCACTGATGCTCCTTGTGTCCCGTGTCTTCGGTCACACCCGCGCCCTGCACATCAGGTCAGCCTCGCTGCTTTCATTCCCATGCTGCCTTTTCTCCCAGAAAGTGGGTCAGGCACTCCTGCTCTGCCGTGCTCTTTGGAGAGCCCATCTGGCTGCGGGAGGCCAGCCTCCCCTTGAGGTGTCACCCAGGCGGCCCCAGAGCGAGGGCATTCGGAGGCTGTGGTCGGCACGGGTCCTCCTCTGATTTTGTGTTCAGTGACTGTGCCTTCTGAAGGCTGGTTTGGCCTCCTTGTCTCCCTCCGCGGCTGTCTTCCCAGTTCCTTCAAGGGGAATCTGTTTCCTTCATCACAAATGCCTCCAGGTGTAAATAGATAGAAGTGTGTGTTTGTTTGTTTGTTTAAGGTAAAATTATGTGTGTCTATGCGCCAACCCGCCTTTTTGAAACACACATTCTAATCTTTTCAGCGTACCTTCAACTATGCCAATTTTAAAAAATTGGATCTCAAGGTGGAGGGGGCCACCTGAAGCCCTTGGGGTGCCTTCCCCAAAGCACGTGGTCCCTGTGCCCCCCAACCCAACGCACACACATGGCGTCAGGCACACCTGACCCCACCTCTCGCTGGGCCGTGCCCCCGGCCACCTGCCCGGGCTGGCGGTCCGCGCCAAGGTCAGCCCCGCAGACACATCACGGCAGGAGAGCACCGGGGGCCAGCGTTTGTGGAGACTCACAGTGGAAGGCAAGAGCCAGCGGGCGCTGGCGATGGAGAGGCAGGACCCATCTGAGACTCTGTGGGCGGTGGGCTGGACTCAAAGGGAGGGGTCTGGGGGGAGGTGGGGTGGGAGCCGGAGGTGGAGTCTCCCCAAGACAGGAGGAGATGGTTCTGTTCCCAGGCTGGACGACTCCAGTTCTTAGTCAACACACACTTCTGGTTCCTTCTCCTCCAGCCCTGAGGGAAGCCAACAAGCAGGGCAATGCCTCCTCCCAGGGAACGTCCTGTCCTGTGAAGGTCTCCTGTTTTTTTCAGACGATCCTTCTCTTTCACACAGGGTTTATGAAATCCAGTGCCCTTTTGAAGAGGGAAATGTACAGAACAGAGGGTGTTCCTCTTTCCCACCCTGAATGTCTTGCATCAGTTCCCGAGAGGAACATGTATATCAGGGAGACCAAGTGGGGGTCACTTGTCAGAGGAATTGCGGTGGTGTTGCGCTTTTACACAAATCTTAGCTACCTAATGAGACCCAGAATGCTCATTTTCACCATCATTTTCCCACTGAATTCCAGATTAGGGGAGACTTGGGTCTCCGTGCTTCAGACTGAGATGAATGCCGAGTGCCCAGGCACCGTGTGCTAGGAAGTTGCCCATTTTACAGATGCAGAAACTGAGACTCAGCAAGGGTAGATGACTGGCCCAGGGAACAGTGAGTAGGTTGCGGGATCAGCATCCCACCTGGGATCTGTCAGGCCCCCTGGCTTGGTGAGGGAGCTGAGGAGGGCTGGGGGAAGAGCCCAGGAGAGAGGCTGAAGGGTTTAGCCCTGAAAGCACAGCGAGGGGGTAAAGATGCAGAGGTGACTAGCCCACACCCCCGGGCTGTGTTTGAAGTATTCCTGCATTTCTACCAGGTTCAGAGCGGACCTGAGCAGTCTTCCTGCAATCCCTGGCCAGACCTACTGGGCCAGATCTTTGGGGCTTCATCATCTCCTTGTTGGAGAGGTGGGGTAAGTATCCCTCCACACTCACCTTAGAAGCATCTCTGCCAGGGCTGCTTGGAGGGAAATATGGACTGCGTCCAGCCCAAGCGGGACCATGGAACGCAGCGGGAGCCAGGCATGCAGCAAGCCCCTGCTGGGATGTGTGGAGCGTGTGGGGGGGCATGAAAGACAGAATCACTGGCATCCTAGGTCTGCACTAGATTGCCAAGGAGGATGTGGTTTTGTGGCTCCGGTGTTGCCTTAAAAACACCCAGGAGACAGCAGATGACGGGGGAGGGGCCGCAGGCTGACCTGAGCCTTTGCCTCCAAAGGGTGCTAGCTTGAGCTTGGCTGGTTCTTGATGAGTGGCCTTGCGTGGACAGTAGGTAGCTCCCCCATGCCAGGCCCGCCCCCCTTGCTCTGGCAAGAGAAGGTGGGAGGTGGGGCTGCTCTGTCATCTCCCCAGCCGAGCACTCACCAGCGCTGCAGTGCAGTCGGACTTAGATGGGTCCCAGGGCCCTGAGCCTCCTGAACTGCAGCCTCTTTGGGAGGGTGAAGGGTCTGAACTCTCCGCCGGTTTTGACAAACACTGACATACCTGCCTTGGGCCTCGCCCCTTAGCAGGTGACCTGGGCTCCTTCACGAGAAACCAAGCTCTGCTTGGCTCTCTTTGGCGCCCAGAAAACTGCAGCCCAATCCTGCCCCACACCCCACGCATTCCTTGCCCTGCTGAGCTCCCTTCCTACTCTAAGCCCCCACCGTGGTCCTTAGCAATCCCTCCCATCTCGGCCACCGCTCTGCTGGCCCCACCAGGAAGCTGGGCTCTCTCTCGGTGGGCAGCCCCCTTGCTCCTCACCTCTGCTTCCGGACCGTCTGTCTTCTTGTCCTTCAAACCCCCTGTGCTTTGACCCACATGCCCACTTCACCGACCACACCCGAGCCTGTGCCCCCGGATGGCCTCACGCCCTGGCTCACTGCTTTCTCTCCACCCCGTGAGCTCCTTAGATGGCCTTGCCTTCTACCCCACACTCCCACCCACCCATAGTCACCCCCTCACGCGATCACCTCCACTAGCTGCGCCATCCCTGGGACCCCGTTACCGTCCTCCCGAGCCAGGACCCCCCACCCGCTCCCCTGCAAGCTCCTTACCCACTCAGCAGTGCCGCAGCCCCCCCCAGACCACGGACCCTACATTTTGCCCACCGCCCACAGCCCCTTTCAGGCTCTCACGTCCCTCTTTCCGCTGCTTGCATTCTGTGGTCCACCCATTACAAGATACACTGAGGCAAATTTAAAACTGTAAGCGTTTATTGGAGCAAAATTGATTTGAATTGGGCAGTGCCAAACATGGAGCGGTTAGGAGTGCTCCCCAACCGGAGCTCGGGACGACTTTCTAGAGAGGACAGATGCAAAGCAAGGGCTTTTTACTTAAATTGACTGCAGCTTAGGTGCCTGGCTTATTTGGGAAAGCTTTGTGGGGCGTCCTTAGGGTTGGATTTCTTAATGAGGCATCACAGGTGTGCCTGCTAAGACTTTGGCAGCGCCCCCGTCTGATGGCCTCACAAACCACTGTACCCTTTTCCTCGCAAATACCTTCAATCCCCGTTCCCCTTCCCTCCATCACGCCACGTGTAAAAACCCTAGCCCTCTCCTGGTGTTCTATACTTTCACAAGAGTGGGTGGTAGCTGTTAGAGATCCAGTCCCATGGCTCACTCAATCACTCAACGAATGGCCCCGGGATTCACGCACTTGGCACCCACGCAGCCCCACCCACTTTGGAGGAAACTCTCTGTTCCCACCTGTATGCATTTTCCTCACAATCCACTCTCACCCAGTGACCTCATCTTTGCAGAGAACACATACAATCCCATGTCCTGTTGACAGCCCACTGGGCCACACTCACGCCCACTGGCTGACTGCCTCCTAGGCCTGTCCAAAGCCGATGGTCCCCCAGGGAACCCTCTTCCTTCCACTGACTCCTCTTCTCCAAGAGCTGTCCAGCAATGTCCTCCTCTCCTTGGCCCTTAGAAAAAAGCTCCCCCTTGACTGCCCTCCCTCCCTCCAGCTTCTTCAAGGAGCTGACTCCACCAGCTGCCCCCTTTCTTTCCTCCCTCCATCCCCAGCCAGTTTTTGTCCTGTGTGCACAACCGAAGCTGTCCTCCCCAGGAGTCTGTGACACCTGCCTTCTAGGCTCTGCCCTTCCCTCCACCCCAGCCCCTCCCCGACGTGGGCCTTCCCTGTTTCTCTGTTTACCCCTCCTGCATGGTCTCCTCCTGTGTCTTGGCTTTAACTACCACCTCTACCCCAACCACCCTGAAATTGTGTGTTCTGGTTTCTCCCTGAGCTCCAGGCCTGTGAGTTGACCTGCCACTGTTGACCTGCACTTCGTTGCCTAGCAGGCCAGTCCAGTTCAGCAGGGCCGAGGCAGGATCCCCACTTGCCTACTGAATTCGCCTCCCACCAGTCAAGTCCACTTTCTCTGCCTCCCAAGTAGTTCCCCAGTCCACCCAGCCCTCCGTCGCCAGCTCCTGCCCCCGCCCGTGCACGGGCCCCCTAAGTGGCTACCACTTCCGGTTCCACCTGCTCTGGAGTCCCCTGCTCCGCATGCGGCCAGCGACCTGTTTCCATGAGCACCAGTGAAGCCAGCCACCCCTTCTCCAAGGAAGGTTTTTAAACACGTGAAATAAAATTTATAGAGTTACAAAGGAAACTGCTTATTTTCAAGTACAGTTTTCAAAATATGCTTTAACTGTGATATAATAATAGATGTGCTTCTTTGTACATTAAATAAGACCTCACATGGGGGGGGTCCATTTCAGACACCGTAATTTCAAAGTATCAAGCATAAATATTATCTTGAGCTCTACAACCGTTAAGTTGATATAAGAAGATCTGTGATTTCTCTTAGGAACAAAGTCACAGGTAATTCTAATAATACTACTATATAGTTTCTTCCCTACATTTGTGTCTGAAGGAAATACTAAATTGCAATTAGAGGCAATGAGAATGAAGGTGTAATTCTTTCCCATCTCAGAATTCAGCCTGCTGAATTCTACCCAGGGGGTTTTAGATTCCAGGGGGGTCTTCCTGGTCTGTCAATAGGACCATCACTGCCCTGCCTAAACTCTCAGCTTTCCATTGCCGCAAGAATAGAATGTCGACTCCTTAGCGGGCCCTCCCAGGCCCTTGGGCCCTTCACTCCTGCAGCATGCCCCTTCCTTCCTCCTCCCCTTCTCTCACCACCCTCCAGCCTTGGAGACCTTTTGCCTGGTCTTGAACTTGCCAACCTCATTTGCCCAGTTCACCCCTCTCCCTCTTGATCACAAGGCTCTTCCGTCTGACCCAACTGTTGTTAGGGCACCAATGCTCCAGCCTTCCCTGGCCAGCCCTGCTAATGGTCCTTCACCCCCAGCCCAGCATTAAGAAGAAAGAGCAAGCTCAAAATGGAGTCACTTGTGCTAAGTCACCAAACCAAGACTTAATACCTAAGCTAATTTCAGTTTCAGCCTCTCCCAGGAACGTAAACTTGAATAAGTTAAGCTGGTTAACTTAGTCAGCACCAGTGAGGTGATCTGTCCATTCCACACCTTCTCACTTCCCTTAGAAGGGTGACCTTGCCCGAAACAATGCATTCTTTGCTAATTACTTCCTTTCTCTGCTCCCTTCTGCCTTTAAAAAATCTCCCACCTGCTCCCCATGGCATGCTGTTTCTGTTCAAGGACCCCAGTGGGAATGAACCCATAGCAGTCTCCTGCCTCTAAGACCCCTCCCTCGCACCCTGTCCCCTCTCTTTCCAGTGTCTCCTGGGATCACTTTGAACTGGAATCCTGGTCTCTGGGTCGGCTTTGGGAGGAACCCAGCGAGGGCCACACCTAAGCTACTAAAGAATAGTTAAGAAAATGTGTAGGTCTGTAAAGGTGGTTAAGTTTGGAAGAGCATCCATGTTTAGCCAGGTAAGGGGAAAGGGTAGCACTTTAGCTTTCATTTCCTCCTTCATTCATTCACTCATTCATTCATTTACTCGATCATTCAACAGACACCATCAGGCTGGCTGGGCGGCATGCTGCCTGAGCAGGAGTCAGGCTATCCTCTCTGGCAGGTGGACAATGCTGGTCACTAGCAACGTAGCCTCTGGCGTATGGCAGGGAGTGTCCATCTGACTTCTCCATGGCTCAGTGACTAGACCCTCAGTGTTACCCAAGTCCTCCAGAGCCGACTCCATGCTCTCTCAGCACTGCCAGGGAGAGCGGTTCTGTTCCCCAGGAGCCAGGACAATCAGAGGACATGCATGCATGACCCAGGACATCCTGGGTCCTGTTTTGGGGACGGGATAAACCTGAAAAGCACCCCCCGAGGACCAGTGTTGAAGAGTGGGGTCCTGTGACCAGGATGGAGCAGGAGAGATGTTTATTTGGAGATGCAGAAGTGAATCACGTGGACGGATGAGCATACATGGAATGTACTGAAGGCGGGAGAAAGAGCTTTTGTTCTTTTAAGTTCTTGACGGGAATGGGTTTATGAGAGAAGCCTAGAAATGTATTAACATAAGGTATGTGACACTGGAGACTTCATAAAGAAATGAAGACGCAAAGAAAGGGTTCAACCTGAGTGTTTTTATGCTCAGCTTCATGAGAAGTGGAAAGTCGGGGGAAAATATGGGAGGACAAAAGGTACGTGGTGAGTGTAGTGAACATGGGTGGAAACTTAGCAAAGCCTATTGGTTCAGGTTCCTCTCTGTCCCTGCATCTTTGGAGAGAAGTATCCTCCTCTCCTCTGGGCATAGAGAAGGAACCTCTCCCCACCTGCGTGTCTATGACCCACTTCAGGGGAGGGTCAGAGTCCTTCCTGTACCTGCCATTTCTGAAATCCCTTCAGCGTAAAGAAATTCAATATGCCAAGATGCTATATTTTGGGGCAGTGTGTCCTGAACCCCATCAGTACATACAATGGGAAACGATTCAGCCTCTAACAAGAAGGGCATTCTGACACCTGGTCCAACATGGTCGAACCTTGAGGGCATGGTGCTCAGTGAAACAAACCAGTCACAAATGGACAAATACCGCGTGATTCCACTCCTCTGAGGTCCCCAGAGGGACCAAACCCAGAGAAACGGAAAGTAAATTGGCGGATGCCAGGGGCTGTGGGGGAACAGAAGACGGAATATTTAATGGGGACGGGGCTTCCATTCTATGAGATGGAAAAGTTCTAAATGGATGTCAGTGATTGGTGACACACATGGTGAATGCCCTTAGTAGTGCCACTGAACTGTACATTTAAAAATTATTGAAATGGTGAATTTTATGTTCTGTATATTTTATTACAAAGAAGAAGAAGGAGAAGGAAGGGGAGGAGAAAGAGAAAAAGAGTGAATTACAGCCAGAGCTGGGAGACTGAGCCCAGGGCGGGGGCTGAGAGGTGACAGGAGGCTGACACAGCCCTGGTCAGAGTAGCCTAACTTGGCCATCGGTGGTTAGGAAACGTCAAGCATGAGTATGGAGGCAGAAGGGTCTGAAGCAAGCCAGGGGTGCTGAGGGGAAGACAATGCAAGGATCAGGGCACCTGCGTTGGTGGAGAAGCCAAGGCCTCCCTCAGGCTCAGTCTCCAGATTGGTATCTGGGTGAAGCATGCCTGCCCTTATGTTACCCAGCTTTGCAGGGAGGCGTTGAGTGGACTGAGCAAACACACCCAGAGCAGGCAACCCTGTGCTTCGGGTGCTATGGGGGAGAGAAACTCTGGAGCCCACAGAACGTACCTGCTCCCCTTCATGGAAGTCAGGGGACATAGAGTCGGTCCTCATTATTCATGTGGTTGTATCACTGAGAATTATGCTTATCATGCTCAACGAGTGACCTCTGAATCGTTGTTCCTATTGGAAATACGGGGTGAAGCTCCCGTGTGCCTCGTGTCACAGCACTTTTGTCAACCGATCAGTACATAACCTTCAGCTAGGTGTGTTTTCTGTTTAAAAACACCTTCCTCAATATATCTTGGTGACTCATTCACACTGAACCCACGGCCACCAGCACTGTGCCTGGATAATGCATATCTAACCCCGGTATTTTCTCTGTAAGGTGGACACAGCCTTCTTGCACTTCAGAACACCAGATAGCCTTTCAGTACTATGCGTGGGGCCATTTTATTTTTTAAAAGATTTTATTTATTTATTTATTTATTTATTTATTTATTTATTTATTTATTT